>NC_141040.1:57930000-57997500 GCF_052040795.2 Danio rerio | reverse complement strand
TTTCGTTTCCCCTTTTTCATATTTCATAATTATTTATGATTCCCTTATTTTTTAAAAATGAACTATAGTTTGTAGAGACCGTATTCTGTTTTATTTGTACTGTAAATCTTTTGTTGTTATAAATAAATAAATGATGATGGCGATGCCACGTGATCGGTCATCACGACTGCTGCAACTTTGAGCCCCAAAGTGTCCTGCTGTCCGACTTGACGGCTGTTTTTAACTCCGCCCCCGCCTGCGCTCTGCTAATCTCCTTGATCACCGGCTGCAGCTGAGCTTCTTGTCGAACACACCTATTGAAATAGGGCTGTAGCAGAAGCCGCTGTGGTGTTTGTTCTCCTCTAATAAATGAGTTGCACCTCAGTAGACGAATATAAAATGCACAGGTTTATTTTTGACCTTTTTATACAGACTATTTACTGCATTCAGCTCCATGAATGATTTAAATGATATATTTTAGTGAATAACCTGAATATTAATTCAAATAAGTCTTACAGACTTGTAATAAAATAATTATCATCATTAATCCTGACGGCTAATTCACATGACTTTTTTTTTTTTAATGCACATACTGGAATTTGTTGAGTAGAAGTGTTTCCACCATAGTTTATGCGCATCTTTTCATATCGAATAAAAGTTTGTCCTACTGGGTTATGAGCATATGTTTTTTTTTTTTAATGCATGTTGTTATGTGTAAAATACTTATGCTTATCATGGTGCACATAAAAATAGGTGGATGGAAACGTAGCTCCTGATTACAGGTGTAGTCCTGAGTTTGTGCCCTGCTGCCTCTGATGTTTAAACACTCGTGTCCCTCCTTAGGTGCTGGGTCTTTATAAAGGCATCGGTTCCCCTATGATGGGCCTGACGTTCATCAACGCCATCGTGTTCGGCGTGCAGGGGAATGCCATGCGCAGACTGGGCGAAGATACGCCACTGAACCAGTTTCTGGCGGGCGCAGCGGCCGGTTCTATCCAGTGTGTGATCTGCTGCCCGATGGAGCTGGCCAAAACACGCATGCAGATGCAGGGCACGGGCGAGAAGAAGTCCTCCTCCCGGAAAGTCTACAAGAACTCGCTGGACTGCCTGGCGCGCATTTATCAGCGCGAGGGTTTGCGCGGCGTCAACAGAGGGATGGTGACCACGCTAATCCGAGAAACGCCAGGATTTGGGGTTTATTTTCTGGCTTATGATCTGCTGACGCGTTCGCTAGGCTGCGAGCCGGATGATCCCTACATGATCCCCAAACTCCTGTTCGCCGGCGGCATGTCTGGAATCGCATCCTGGTTATCCACGTACCCGGTGGACGTGATAAAATCACGGCTGCAGGCGGACGGAGTCGGAGGAAAGTACCAGTACAGCAGCATTATGGACTGCACACGCAAGAGCATCCAGCGCGAAGGCTTTCGAGTGTTCACTAGAGGACTCACGTCCACTCTACTGCGCGCGTTCCCGGTTAACGCGGCCACTTTCGCAACGGTCACCTTATTTTTGTTGTACGTTCGTCCGGATGAAGGGTCTAAGGATTGCGAAGCTGCTCATCACGCAACTCTGCAGCAACAAGCGCAACCGTCCAGTCTGTGAGTAAATATACAGCTGTGTTTCCATTATAAATTAGATTTATGTGCAAACTTGGAATATCGCAGACATTCGCAATCTATGGGTCAAAGAGAATCGTAAAACAATGGTGAGAGAAATAGTGCTGTAGGATTCTCCACTGTGGGGTTTGTTCTCCTCTAATAAATGAGTTGCGCCTCAGAAGACGAAACGCAATGAACGCCTTTTGAAGGGGTGAGACGGGAGCACAGACAGATACTCAAGACAGTTCTGGAGGTAATAATAATAGAAGAAGAATAATACTGACGACGGACTGATTATAAGCAGCACTACAACAATTTAGATCTTTTACATCATGTCCTAACTACACGCTTCGGCTCATGTAAAAGCTTATTTTCAATGTTAACAAAACAAGATTTTGTCCTGAAGATGCGTGAAAGCGATGCATGACATTTCTAATCTATTTCTGCACCGTCACACTAGAACAACAGCATAAACTACTATAACAATAATCACCGCCGCTGCTCATCATGTGCTTTACTCAGTGTTAAATGCTGCTAATATGGCTCCAACTTTATGGGTGTACTCACACTAGGCTATTCAAACCGTACCCAGACACGTTTGACCTCCATTTCCAGGTAGGATTGACAAGTGTGAGCGCTCTGAATCGGGCTCAGGTGCATTTCAGTAGGCCTGGCCTGGCTGGTTGTAAAGAGGTGTGCCAGAGCGCGGTTCGGTTGGGCTTTGCCAAAGTACGCTTGTCTTCAGTTTCGAGCTCAGGGGCGCTTACAGTACGAGACGTGACTTTTAAGGGACTGTTTCATATGGATTTATTAATCATTCTTAAGCCTGGTTTATACTTCTGCGTCAAAAGACCTGCGTAACCCACGGTGCATGCAATGTGTGTAGCTGTGCATTTATACTTCTGCTGCTGTCTCTGTTGGTCTGCATTAACACTTCCGAAACGCTAGTGGGCAGTGAGGTGTAAATGTTCCTCTGTGTTGAGGTACTTCACTGGTGTTTTGTTCTTTCTGAACGCTTCCTGAATGTACAAGTGGTTAAAACTCGCTCATTTTGAGGCAGGAACCGGCGGACAACTTTAACCATGAGGTAAACACCAAACAAAACTTTCCATCTGCAGCTCCTTCACGGGACTCCACACTTATAAACAATCGCTCCATCGGGCTTGCGCCGCTCGCGTGGCTCTCGGTCCCGGCCAGACTCGTCAGTGCTACAAAGCCGACCAATCACAGAGCTTGTGCTATATGTCGTTGCGACTTGTAGTTAAATTTTTTGAGAGGTGCACGTCAGCGACGGCCATGGCATAGGGCTATGCGTCAACGCATGCGCAACGCAAGTAGAAGTATAAATCAGCCTTTACTGTTCAATGAACTGTTATAGTTTATTAAAGATGCAAACCCTTCACCGCATGACAGCTGCACCTTCAGCAAACTTCCTAATACCTGCAGCACGAGGACTTTATCAACATTTATGAGCGTTAAAAGTGCTGGATCTGTTCAGCAGAATGTTTGACTGTGTCACTGCATCCCAGCCGACTCAAAATAATACAAAGCGCGATAACTAAAGCAATTTTACACTGAACAGTCAACAAAAAATGGTATGTGAGTGCAGGCCGAGGGGGAGAGGGGAGACAATCGCAAGATGACCATGCCTTGTGTGAGCACACCCTATATTAAGTGTTCTTAGCTACTGTGTACTTTTCAAAAGATGAATAAAATGTACTTGCTGTGTTGATGATGTATTGCAGAACACTTCTGGGGCTCTTGAGGTGGGATACTAGTCAGGTTAGGGACAGGTTCGCTGGTATGTGTAAGTTTAAAGGGTTAAGGTGTAAGGCACAGGTGTCAAACTCAGTTCCAAAAGGGCCGCAGCTCTGCACAGTTTAGTTCCAACCCTAATTAAACACACCTGATCAAACTAATTGAGTCCTTCAGGCTTGTTTGAAACCTACAGGTAAGTGTGTTGGAGCAGGGTTGGAACTAAACTGTGCAGGGCTTCGGCCCTCCAGGAATTAAGTTTGGCACCCCTGGTGTAAGGTAACGATAAAAAGCTTTTATAAGAAGGTCACACAGCATGTACCTTTAATAATCTTAAAGAGGTTTAATGGGTGTTGATTAGACTTGTCGCTGAATCTTGTGGATTTGCGTGTAGTCAGGACATGGTGTTATAATGCGCTGGTTTGTTCTCATGCCATCTGTTCAAACTAAACCACATCTCTTTACTGACTGAGTTTGTTCACTTAATAGGTTTCAAGCTTAGTTTATACACATCGTTTCTCATCAGATCAAATGTTGATCCTACTCAGGCCATGTCTACATGTACACGTGTGTTTTTATAGATGGAGTTTTCCCTGTTCCGTCCACACAAATAACAAATACGCATTGCAATGCATGTTAAAAGCCAGAAGGGGGCGATTAAAACATTTATGCTGAGTTCATACCAAACACAGTATTATCATACAACATACAAGTCAATGAAATTGTGAGAACAGAGGTGAATCACCTGTAAAATATGATGTGTCGCCATTTAATTGCATGCAAAATAGTTTGTTTTGACACATTATACAGTGTGTGTGTGTGTGTGTGTGTGTGTGTGTGTGTTATGTATATCTGATGCACACATGTATATGGAAACAAAACTATACACAACTATTGCTACATGCATATTAAATTGTGTGTATATAATTTGTATCATATTTCATATCTAAAAATAAATAAACATCTCAAATATGTGCATGCATGTGTGCATTTATATATACACGATGCATATAGACACACACATATATGTTGAGTCAAAGCTAACTTTTATCTTTGCTAAATTTTTGCACAACACTAGATAACACTGGTGTTTGTGTGGACAGGCCCTCGGTTGTGTGCCTTATTATTATTGTTATTTAATGCACATCTTTGACATTAATGCTCATCCAATACACATGTTTTTAAACAGGATATTCCATAATGCACATGAAAAAACTGAATTACCAGTGAGATGACATGTGTTTGCCACAAAGATTAATCTCATCCAAAATAAAAGTTTGTTTTGACATATTGTAAGTGTGTGTATTAAGTGTGTGTGATGCACATATATATATATGAAAAGAAAATTATACAAAACAATTGCTACATAGATATTAAAATGTGCATATATAATTTATATCACATATATATATATATATATATATATATATATATATATATATATATATATATATATATGTAAATGAGTAAACATTTTCTCAGTTTTATTTGCATGCATGTATGCATTTATATATACATGATGCATATAGACACACACACATATATTAAGTCAAAACTAACTTTTATCTTTGCTAAATTTTTGCACAACACTGGTAAACCCCTGAGTTTGTGTGTGTGCATTATTATTATTTTTTATTTAATGCGCAGTTTTGAATCTAATGCACATCAAATATGCATTTTTTAACCGATATTCTATAATGCACATAAAAAGACGGTGAATCACCTGTGAAAAGACATGTGTTTGCCACAAAGATTTAATCACATCCAATATAAAGGTTTGTTTTGACATATTGTAAGTGTGTGTATTACGTATGTGTGATGCACAGATGAAAACAAAACAATTGTGTTGCATAGAAATTTAAATTTGTATCAAATGCCTATATATTTATATCTAAATATAAATAAACGTTGTCTCAAATATGTGCATGCATGTGTGTGTTTTTCACAAATACATCATGCATATATTAAGCCAAAACTAACTTTTATCTTTGCAAAATTTTTGCACGACACTAGAAAACACCACTGTTTGTGTAGACAGGCCCTCAGTTGTGCGCATTATTATTATTTTTATTTAATGCGCAGTTTTGAAATTAATGCACATCCAATATACATGTGTTTTTAATGCAATATTTATATAATATAAAAACGCTATAAAAATAAGGTGAATTACCTGTGAGATGACATGCGTTTGCCTCAAAGATTAATTGCATCCAAAATAAAAGTTTGTTTTGACATATTGTAAGTGTGTGTATTACGTATATGTGATGCACACATGTTTATGGAAACAAAACTATATTGTGTTACATAGAAGTTGAAATGTTTATTTATAATTTATATCATACGCATATCTATTTTTATCTGAATATATATAAATAAATAAATTTTTTTTCAAATATATGCATCATGTGTGTATATTTATATTCATGGATCTGTTTTCAAAACAAACTTTTATTTTGGATGCGAAGACTAGAAAATGTCCGTGTTCGTGTGGGCAGGGCCTCAGTTGTGCAAATGAATGCACACGGTGTTTCTATGCATATGCATGTGCAGTATGCATGTTTTATTTGAATGCGATATTCCAGAATGCACATAAAAATAAGTGGAAACACGGCTAATGACGAGCGCAGCATAGCATAGCACTTCCTCAACTCGGCTGAGCTGTTACAAACGCAATTGCACAAAATCTTGACTTGAGCTCTGTTCACTGCATCTGTAAATATGTCTTTTATATATCTATATATCTGTGTGTATTCTATAGTGTTTAACAGACGTGCTCCCCGTGTCTGCCTTACGAGAGCTGAACGTAAGACCTGTGGAAACGTAGGTTTGCATGTTGATCTGATCAACAGCTACGGCTTTTCATTTGGCAGAACTAGAAAAACTTGCGTTACTTCTACACACTGAAATTAAAGAGGTGTCTAAACAAATGTGTCTCTGGCGGAGTCTGGGAACAAAGCCATGCTTAAAGGGGCAGTTCACTTAAAAGGGAAAACTCCTCTAATTGTGCTCAGTTTCAGTCTTCTGTTGAACACACAGGAAGATATTATGAAGAATGCTGGACACAAATGAGTCAATGACTGATTTTTCAGCACTCTGAATATCTTGTTTTGTGTTCAACAGAAGAAAGAAACCAGTTTAGAACAACTTAAGTGAGTAAAGTAAGTGAAAATTACAATTTTGGGGTGGTGAACTGTCCCTTTAAACTGATGTGTGTGAAAACAAGGCTTTAAAGTGTTGATGTGTGCAAAGATTTTGTGCTTTAAAACACATTTAAACAGTAATGCCATGTATTTTCTTCTACTTTTCCGAAAATAGCAATGCAACCATTTTTATTTTAAGATCCGACATATTTTTCTCAATTTTGCAACATGATTTTTGCACTTTTTAGTCGGGATTTAATGATGAGAATAAAAGTTTATTTATAAACAAATTTCGAGAGGATCACGTGCTTATGATTTATCACAGCCGGTCTCGTATTAGCTAATCAAAATCTTCCAATCAAATGATTCCTAAGCTACTATAAACAACCACAGTCTTCAGTCCACTTTATCTTCGTCTGGAAGAAACCCCCCTTCCTCCCCATTCTCTTCTTTTACCATAGATCGGGTGGCACGGTGGCCCAGTGCTTAGCACTGTTATGCTGCGTTCACACCAGATGCGGAACACATGTCAAACGCGAGTGATTTACATGTTAAGTCAATGCAAACGCGCGAATATAGACATCCTGCGGTGCGAATGGCGCGGCGCGTATGACGAGAATTTCGCGGTGCGCATGGCGCGAATGGCGTGGCGCGAATTGAGCGTTTTGCGCATTTGACTCGCTTAATGCGCGTTTTGCGCGAATCACTCGCGTTCGAAAATCTGAACTTCAGTGGACATTTGCGCCGCGAATTATGATTTATTTGAGGTTACTCGCTTCATTCGCACGTCAATCCCCACTTCATTCGCGCGTCAAATTCACTTCAGAACAGATGCGGATTCGCGTGATGGGCAGAGCTTCTGTCTGCCCGGTGACTCTAGCTTCATTGCTAAAGGGCTAACATGGATTTTATTGAGAAAATAACAGTGTTTATGTGCTTTATGAAGGCTGAAAAACAGCATCGATACGTTTAGGGTTGTGTCTGAGTCCACTAGATCCTTTCAGAGGTGCATCCAGCTCTGTGAGCTCATAAACTCCTCCAGAAACTGAACCTGGATGATGGAGGCTTTCAGCGGTGCCTCTGACTGAGCCGAGCCCAGTTTGATGAACTTCTTGTCGGTGTCTGCTGGAGGATTTCCCCTAGGACACCGACAACAGGCGATTCGTCACAATCACGCCCCCACAAGAGCAAGCTCCTGATTAGTTAACGCTTCGCGAATGTCCGCTGAGGTTCCGATTTCAAACTCGAGCGATTCGTGTATATCGTGCCATTCGCACCACGCCATTCGCACCATTTGCGCCATTCGCTCCGCAGGATGTCTATTCACGCGTTTGCATTCACTTAACATGTAAATGTAAATCGTGCATTCTGCGTCTGGTGTGAACGCAGCATTAGCCCCACAGCAAGAACACTGCCGGTCCTGGTTCTGCCATGCCAGTGGGCGTTTCTGTGAGGAGTTTGTATATTCTCCCCGTGTCCAAGTGGGTTTTCCCCGGGTTCTCCGGTTTCCTCCCACCATCTAAAGATATAGATCATGCATAATAATCAAGCACTTGTCTAGTCGCCTTTTTTCTCACATGTTCCCTTAGCTACCGCAGGCGTGCTCCTCTCGAAATTTGTCTATAAAACATCACTAAAAAAAGAAAACGAACAGGAAAGTGCTGACTTGTGGGATTATGGCGTCTGCTGCCACACACGCATTAATAGACGAATTAATGTCAAAGAAGAACAGCTTTTGTAATATGGGAATATTTTGGCTTTAAAGTCACTGACAACAAACACAAACAGGTCATTTTTAAGAGCTGTCGCAGAATTGTTGCCATGGCTGACAGATTATTGTGCAGAAGCTTGATTATAAAATTGAATCGTAAATCAAATCGTAATTACAATATCTATCAAAAAAATACAAAATGCAATTAGATACTTTCCCCAAACCGCACAGCCCTAATTATGGCTTCTGAATGTCAATTTCGATGACTTTTCGATTATTTGTCCAGCCCTATTTTATATAGTCATTGAAACTTTATTTTGTGCAGTTTAAAGATTTTTTTTTTTTTGCATTCAGGATTTCAACTGTGCCTCGTTCCAATGCGGTTAATCGCTTCTTAAATTTAAAGTTTGCATTTAAATAATGCATTTGTATGTATTATGTTTATATCATTTTACGTATAAATCGATCATTATATATTTGCAAATTTGGAAATATGTATTGTTTTATCATTATTGCATCCACTTTTTAAGCCTCGTTTTCATTTGCATCAGTTTAAATCTGGCCTGAATGTGAGTTCTCGAGCGCACCCAGACACGTGTGAATCTTGTCATCTATTGTGATGATTTAATCAGAGGAGAGGATCCTCCGTTTAGTGTACGCTGCTGATCAAATGACCTGAAAGGTTGCCATTATCTTGGATGAATTGTGATTGATGTGCAATTTAATGACAACAAGTGATGTTTGCTGATTTCCCCATGAGTCTAAATCAGCAAGTCTCTGTCTGTTGTCTTCTTAAAGGGACAGTACACCCCAAATATGATGATCATTTCCTCATTTTCTCAAGCTCAGATGTTTCTAAACTGAATGTAACTCAAAACAAAGATATTGTGAAGAATGTTGACACAAATCAGCCATTGATGTTAATAGCTGAGTTTTATTGTTGTTCTGCTACAGTGTGCTGGAAATATCAGGGTTTCACGGTATTGTGATATATGCTCTGTTTAAATGTGTGTGTACAAAACAAAAACTCTTTTCCCCTTTGAACACAATATATTTTATTTTGAGAAACATTTAAGATATTTTGGAGCAGTAGACATGTCAGCCTAAATAATTCAAATGAGTTGTTGACTTCTGCTGTCTTCATTAGTTTCAAAAACACAGATTTCTTCACAATTTAAAGCATCTTTGGAGATCTTTTCTGCTGGAGATACTGCTGTCCTAAAAACGTAAATAAAAAATATTACTCATCCCTTAGAAACGGTCTAGAAGAACACGTTGGCGGTTCTGAAAACTTGACTTTTTCAAACCACGGTATACCTTGAAAACGGTTATCATCCCATGCCTAGCAAAGGGTGCTTTCACACCTAGACTTTTGTTTGGGAACCGGTCTCTTTGCCCAGTTAGCGCAGCTTGTTTGGCATATGTGAATCCACCAATCGCACTCTGATCCACGGCAAATCAATCGCTCCGAGATCGCTTAAATGAGGTGTTCTCGGCTTGATTGAAACAAACTCTGGAGCGGATTAATTGTAGTGAGAAAGCGATATGATCTGAGCCCGGTTAATCAGTGTTTTATGGACATGTAGCCATACAGCTATATGAAGAGAGAATTATGAATAGAGCAGGAGGTCATTCCAGACATCCCAAATCTCCCAGAAGTTTCAGGAGTCTCCCGCAAATGAGTAGAGATGCCCGCAAACGAGTGATAATCTCCTGGAAATCCCACGTCTTCTCCCGGTCCTCAAATATGTTGTGTCTCATCACTCCCCACCGCATCTCTCCTCGCTCTTCAGACACGGCGCACACACCCTGTCAAACACCACCACACCACCACACTCCTGACAGCTCAGCGAGACTCTGCAAAACAAACCGTGAAACTCTGACCAATGTGAGGAGAGTTTACTCGCACATGACTTGTTCTAGCTCTTTTGGTCCGTTTGGAAACTTTGTGCCGTGTGAAAGAGCAACAATGTAACTATTTTAATCCCGTTTCAGAACAGCTGAATCAATTCACAGGTGTGAAAGTGTTACCCAATGATGTGCATCAAACATATTTCATAATGAATTCAGTTATTATTATTAGTATTATTAATATTATTATGAGTTCAGTCAGTCAAATGTCAGTTCTGTGACTTTTCATTTATAATTTTTTAATATGTTTATTATTATTTTTTATTTAAAGATAAAAATACAGATTTATCAGATTTATTTTTACAATGTTCCCCACTTATTTTCATCAAGGGCACTAATAATTTCGACCATAACTCTCTATATAGGGAAAAAACCTGTTTGCGCATAAATATAAAAATGCTTTCCTGAATGTGCTACAATCATATTTAAAGATTTGACTCTGATTTAAGACGACAGATTGAAGATTTAAGACACAGAACATTTGCATAACTGAAATTGGAAAGGACACAATTGTAAATATGTGTTTGTATTTATTTATAGAGATGCCCTGCAAGTCTTATTCTGAGACAAAAATAAATAAAATAAAATATTATAGAGGTCAATGGCAGTTTCCTTCACTATATCCTTCTTTGTGTTCAACAGAAACTCAAACTGGTTTGGCAGAAGTGTGTAAAGGGTAACATGATTGTCATTAAGGGTGTGCTGTCTCTTTGAATTTTAATAAACGAGAAACCAAAGTTTTATTTTCCCCTCCTCCCAACAAATCAAACTCTTTCCCTTGACTTTAAGATAACTTTCCTCACCCACATGTCTCCTTTCCTAAATAGTTGACCTCTGATTGACAGAATTAATGCAGTATTTGCACGTTTTCTGTGATTATATTCATTTTAAATGGTTGTATCTGACCCAAGAGAGGTCTTATATGACTGTAACTGTGTTTGGTTGAATCCTGTGTTTTGATTGGTTGAAGCATGTTTGTTGTGTCAGATCAAATATATCATGTCTGTATATATGGAGGTTGTCATTTTCTCCGCGCTCTAGAGCGATGTGTGAAGCGTGCTGAATGTAGGAGAATGTAAAACTCTGAAATGAGACCTGTAGATCAGACCTTCGAGAAAAGTGCTGCTGTTTGTGTAACGGTTACGGATTGTATTAAACTGTATTAAATGTAAATATGTAGTATTCTGTTTTAAAGAGAGAGATGTTTAGATCCATGCATTGACAGCAGTATGTCTGGTGTGATATCTGTAAATAAACTATTTTACTGAGTTGAATCAGATGCAGAAGTACTGAAGTGATTTTATTTTCAATGGTAGTTTGTGATTTACTGCTTTACATTTAATATAATTCAATGTTTGAACGATATTTGCATATAAAAATAAAAGCTTTTGTTCTTTGCTGCTCCAATTTAAATCTTGGTTGGCCTAAATCAAGTTAATAATTGTTTTTGGTCAGCTAAAAAAATGGCATAACAAATAAATGTGTATATATGTATAAAAAATATATATGTATATATATATATATATATATATATATATATATATATATATATATATATATATATATATATATATATATATATACATACATACATATATACATATATACATATATATATATATATAATATATATATATATATATATATATATATATATATATATATATATATATATATGCATATATACATATATATATGTATATGTATATATGTATATATATATGCATATATACATATATATATGTATATGTATATATGTATATATATATGTATATATGTATATATATATGTATATATATATATATATATATGTATATATGTATATATATATGTATATATGTGTGTATATATACATGGCAGGGCATCTGCTGCGTAAAAACTTGCTGGATAAGTTGGCGGTTCATTCCGCTGTGGCGACCCCGGATTAATAAAGGGACTAAGCCGACAAAAAAAATGAATGAAGGAATTTTGATGAATAAGCTCTGACTTTTGACAGATTTTTCTTCTTTTTACGCGCACATGCGGGCATTATATTTCACACGCAAGGTGACTGAAATTGAAATTAAAATACAAAAGATACTGAGCCATTACTACAAGTGAAAAAACTAAACAAATATTTTAAAGGAGAACATCGAACCTAATTATCAAAATTAAACCTGCGAGACTTCATTTATGTCCTGCAGCAAAAGTATTTTTATTATACCTTTAGTGATCTGCTTGAGGTGGGTCAGTTTATTTTTATGCTTTTGATGAAGCAGCGTTCAACTTAAGCTCTTGAGACCACGCGCCGGCCTGTTTAGTGTTTCGCTGCAGTGTCTTTAAATATATAATCATTTAGTCCTATCTTCATTATTTATTTATTTTTCATTATTCATTTATTATTATGTACAATAATTGAGACATAAAATGAGATAGCAAAATATAACCAACAAGGAAAATGTAAGTAAAAGCGTAAATGAAAACATAAATGAAAAAGCTGATTTAATGACGGTCTTAGTACTATCAAAATAGCAACCGCTGAACATCTCTCTATATTTAGGACTGCTTTATTTATTTATTTAGGCACACTTATATGTACTGTGCTTTCATTTTAGTTGTCTTTTATTTCTTCAATTTTCAAAATGAATCCTGATTGCACTTTACAAGTTTACAATGATAATAAAGCCTGTAACAAATGATTAATGAAGGAATTATAATGTTTGGTTTCATCGTTTCATCTTCATTTATAAGTACAGTAGCATATTTACAGCTGCAGTGTAGGCCAATTCTGTCCGTTCGTCCCTTTGTGCCCCCTGGTGGAATATTCACAAACTGCGGTCATACATTAAAAACACATGCTTGCCCATTTAAAGTGGCGGCGGTATATGCCATGGCGGTAATGGCCACATTGAATTTTACCTACTGTATGTGTAAGGAATCGAACAAGTTACGGAATAATATTAATCTTCTACGTAACATGTATCGTAATGCATATCGTAATCACCCAGGACCACAGATTCAGCTCAGAATTTACTTAAATATTCTCATCTACATCTTGGATGTCTAAAAAGTAAATTAAAACTAGTAAGCTAACAGGAAATTGTCTTTTTTTTTTTAGGTGAACTACCCCTTTAAAACCAGTGAACAAACAAATCAAAGTGCGATTGCACTATCAATGTTACTCGTCTTGAGATTTCTTTCCAGGTGCGCCATCTCTAGTTTTGGCACGCAGTTTATTCACTTGTGATTCTGCGATGTCCGCCCGCTCTTCTGCTTCTTCCAGCTCATGTTGGAGTTTTCGTAATTTGGCTGTGTTTGCATTGGCCAGCTCTTCGGCTTCTTCAGCCGAACGTTTGTAGGATTTTACCTTCAGCTGCAGCTTGTCCACCAAATCTTGCAGTCTAGCCAAATTCTTGCGATCCTCGTCCGTCTGATAGGTCAGCTCTTTTATGCGCCGCTCGAATTTCCTCACCCCTTTAACAGACTCCGATCCTCTCTTTTGCTCAGCGTCCAGCTCATTCTCAAGCTCACGGATGCGCGCCTCCATTTTTTGTAGCTGCTTTTTCCCTCCTTTCATCGCTACCTGCTCGGCTTCGTCTAGACGGTGTTGCAGATCCTTAATCGTCTGCTCCATATTCTTCTTCATCCTTTCAAGATGTGCGCTCGTGTCTTGCTCCTTCTTCAACTCTTCGGCCATCATCGCTGCATCAGTGATCGCCTTCTTTGCCTTCTCTTCAGCATTGCGGTTCTCTTGCACAAGTTCCTCCAGTTCGTTTTGCAGCTGGAGAAGATCCGACTCTTGCTTCTTCTTTTGATTGATGAGGCCTGTGTTTTGTGAGTGCAGGAGTTGCATCCGTTCGGTTGCATCGGTGAGTTCTTGCTCGGCAAGTTTGCGAACTCTTTCGGTTTGCTCCAGAATGCCTCTGAGTTCTTCTAATTCGGTTTGCATGAGATTGTTTCGACGCTCCAGTAGAGTTATGTTTTCTTTGAGGTCATCATTACTGTGGAGAGTGTCGTCCATCTGGAGTTGGGTTTCTTTCAAGCATGATTGGACCATCTTGAGCTGCTTTTGAGCATCAGCTGCCTGTCTGTTGGCTTGGCTTAACTGAATTTCCATTTCGTTAAGATCTCCCTCCATTTTCTTCTTTACTCGTAAGGCTTCATTACGGCTTCTCGTCTCTGCCTCAAGAGAGGCTTGCAAGGATTCAATCATACGCTGATAGTTTCTCCTCGCTTGCTCCATTTCTTCATCCTTCTCAGACATCTTGCGCTCGAAATCTGCCTTGAGTTGATTAAACTCCAGCTGAGCCCGTAGGATTTTACCTTCTTCATGCTCGACTGAAGCATCAGCTTCTTCTAGTGCCGACTGCAACTCCGTTTTCTCCTGTTCCAACTGTTTCCTCAGTTTTTCCAACTCATGGACACTCTTTCGCCCTTCGCTTACTTGATCCGTCAAGTCAGAGATCTCCTCCTGTAGATTCTTGTTTTCTCTTTTGATGGTCTCTAGGTGATCGAGAGTTTCTTCATAGGAGTTCTTCAGCTTGAAGAGTTCAGTGCTTAAACTGCGAGCCTCTTTTTGCGCCCCTTCAAGCTCACATTGTGACTCTTCATATTTCTGCTTCCACTCTGCCATGACTTTATCGAAAGATCTCTGTTTCTTATCCAGAGCTGCGGACGCCGCATTGGACCGCTCAAGATCCAGCATCAAATCTTCAATCTCATTTTGCAGGCGATGTTTGGTTTTCTCCAGTGAAGAACACTTTGCATTCACCGCCTCCACGGCTTCTTCTGCATCTTGCAGTTTCTGAACAAGTTTCTTCTTTGCGTCCTCCAGTTCCTCGGTTCTCTGAATGCCATCAGTCTCATATCTCGCCCTCCATGTTGCCACCTCTGTATTAGCCTTTGATAATGCTCGCTGGAGCTCGGCTTTTGCTTCTTGTTCCTCTTCAAATTGCTCTCTGAGTAAATCACAATCATGACGTGCTG
Source organism: Danio rerio (assembly GCF_052040795.2). Classification (NCBI taxonomy): domain Eukaryota; kingdom Metazoa; phylum Chordata; class Actinopteri; order Cypriniformes; family Danionidae; genus Danio; species Danio rerio. Next base: position 57,982,438 of record NC_141040.1, on the reverse strand, counting down.
ACTGTACAGCATGAGCCAGAGCGTTCTTTGCTTTTACTTCTTCCTCAAGTTGCCTTCTCAGGTCTTCAAGTTGTTGCGTGTAGGAAGTCTTTCCTCGGGTAAGTTGGGAAATCAAACATTCTTTCTCCTCCAGCTGACGTCCAAGTTCACCATTTTCAGTCAGAAGCTTCGCTTTCTGTGTTGACACGTCATTAAGAGCTCTTTGGGCTTCTTCAGCTTTTGACCTGTGCTCATTCATCTGATCTTCAAGTGATCGGCACATCTTTTCTAGATTGACCTTGGCTTTAACAATACTCTCCATGTTTGAGGCAAGGTCGTCCAATTCCAACTTTAACTCTACTTTTTCCTTCTCTAGCTTTTGTTTGACTCTTTGCAAGTTGTCAATCTGTTCCCCGAGTTCAGCAACACTGTCTGCGTGCTTCTTCCGTAGAGAGGCGGTAGTGGCTTCATGCTGAAGGGTGGATTCCTCAAGATCCCTGCGGATCTTCTGAAACTCTGCATCTCTTTTTTTATTGAGCTCCACCTGAGCAGACGTGGCTCCCCCTGCCTCCTCCAGGCGCTCGCTGATGTCCTCCAGTTCTCTGGAAATGTCAGATCGCTGCTTCTCCACTTTTGCACGAGCAGCTCGCTCTGCATCCAGCTCCTCTTCGAGTTCTTCAATCCGAGCTTGGTTTTCTTTTAATTTCTTCTGCAACTGCACCGAGGCCATTTGCTCATCTTCGATTCTTTGATTCAGCTGATTGATCTCAAAGTCTTTCTTCTTGAGCTTGTCCTCCAGTTGCTGTTTGTCGTTTTCTAAATCCATTACATTTTCTTGAGTCAGTTTGACATCTCCTTCCAGCTTCCTCTTGCTGCGCTCCAAGTCCATTCTGACTTTTTTCTCCTGCTCCAGCGAGCCCTCAAGATCATCCACCTGTTGTTCAAGCTTAACTTTGGCTTTTGTTAGTGTGTTCACTTTGTCCTCCTCACTTTGAAGGTCATCCAGTGTCTGCTGGTGAGCCTCCTGCAGTGCTTTTTTCTCCTTGGTGAGTTTCATTATGTTTTCATCAAGAGATGCCATTTCTTCGGTAATATTCTTCACTTTGTTCTCAGTAGCATGCTTTTCCTTTTCTACCTTAGCCAGTGTCAGTTCCAGGTCATCGATGTCTTTCTTGAGCTCAGAGCATTCGTCTTCTAGCTTGCGTCTCTTGGCTGTGAGATCTGCATTTATTTCTTCCTCATCCTCAATTCTCTCCGACAGCTCTTTAACTTTAGCTTCTAGCTGGATCTTGCTTTTTATGAGCTGCTCACATCGTTCCTCTGCGTCCGTTAGCGTGTCCTGCTCCGATTGCACTTGAAGGAGCAAATCATTCTTCTCTTGAAGCAACGACACCATTTTTTCCTCCAACTCTTTCCTTCTGGCGTCAGATTTTTCCAAGGCTTCCTTCAACTTATTGAATTCATCTTTCATGTTTGCCATCTCCTTTTCAGACTCGGCGCTCTTCAGCAAGGGTTTTATCTTGAAGAAGAGTTTCATCCACGGCCAGTTTTTCACACCGAGGAAGGAGCGCAGGTTCCACTGCACCACCATCAGCGCATCTCTACGCTCCACCAGTTTCTGATACTCGACTCTCATCAGAAGTCCACGAGCGAATGCTTGGATTCCAGTGAGGATACGAGCGAGTTGGTCATCTCGCATCTCCTCCAAGGTACCGAGTAGACCTGCTTTAAAAAAGACCTTTGTGTGGCCAAATTTGTATTGCGTGTGGTCAATATCTAGAGACCCCAACAGCTTCTCTGCACTCTTCTTGTTCTCTATGAACTGTCCTTCTGGGATGGCTGATGCGTTCAGGATTCTGTATCTTTGTTTGAAGTCTCCATAAAGAATCCTGTTGGGGAAACCTTTCCTGCAAATCCTGATTCCCTCTAGTACACCATTGCAGCGGAGCTGGTGCATGACCAAACAGTTGTCCATGATTCCCGGAATCTTGCTCTCATTTGGAATCAAACAGCGCACAAAGTGTGGGTGAGTGGTTTTCAGATTGGTCATTAATTTGTTAAGGTTTTCTCTATGCAGGGCAGACACCGTCTGAAAAGATGAGCCCTTTTTCTTGGCCCCTTTCCCACCTGATTTTTCACCGCCGTCTGATCCTGCATAACTGGAGAATAAAAGACTCAACAGCTTCAATGAAGACTTCTGATAAAGTCCGACTACTGTTTCATTCAGCGGGTCTTTGTTCTTCACCAGCCAACCCGCTATATTATAGTCGACAGTACCTGCATAGTGGGATAAAGCAAAGTGTGCTTCTGCCTTTCCCTTCACAGCTCGTGGCTTCTGGAAAATGTTGGTTTTCCCTAGGTGGTTGTCATAAAGCTTTGCTTTAAATGTTTGATCGCTGGCCTTTGGAAACATGCACTCTTCCTCCAGAATTGACATGATCCCTAGGGGTTTCTCAATCAGATCAATGCAGGATTGCAGATCCATCCCGAAGTCAATGAACTCCCAGTCAATTCCCTCTTTTTTGTATTCCTCCTGCTCCAGAACAAACATGTGGTGATTGAAGAACTGTTGCAGCTTCTCGTTGGTGAAATTAATGCAGAGTTGTTCAAATGTGTTGAAATCAAAGATTTCAAAGCCAGCGATGTCAAGCACACCGATGAAATACTGTCGATGTTGCTTGGTGTCGAGGGATTGGTTAATTCTCACCACCATCCAGTTGAACATTTTCTCATACACCGACTTGGCCAGTGCGCCGATTGAGTAATACACCTGGTCCACACTTTGTCCTTTTGTAACATATTCATTGCCCACCTTAACCCTTGGATGGCAGAGTCCTTTGAGCAGGTCGGCAGAGTTCAGCCCCATTAGATAAGCTGCTTTATCTGCGTCTTCAGTGCCGTCGGGCTCGGCCTGCTCCTCGCGCTGCTTCTGCTTGAATTTCATGTTTCCGTAATGCATGATAGCGCCGGTCAGCTTATAGACTCCCATCTTCTCCTCAGACGTGAAGCCAAGCACATCAAAAGCCTTATCGGTCGCTATCAGCTCCTCATTATCATTGATAGATGAGACGGTCACTTCTCCTTGTGAGATGTACGAGTAGTCGTATGGATTATTGGTGATCAATAGCATGTCCAGAAGCTCGGGCTTCTCGTTGGATAATATCTGGAAGAAGATATGGTAGTTTCTCTCAGACTTCAGCTGGAAGGTCACTCTTGACTTCTCCAACAGGTACGTTTCGATATCAGCCGATGACAGTTTTCCGCTCGTCCCGAAATGAATGCGGATGAATTTCCCGAAGCGAGACGAGTTGTCGTTTCGGAGCGTTTTCGCATTGCCGAAAGCCTCTAGCGCAGGGTTAGCTTGAATAATCTGATCCTCCAACGTTCCCTTGCTCGAGTCCTTTTTTCCAGTGGATCCCCCAGCGGCAGCGATGCTAGCAAAATACTGGATGACCCTCTTAGTGTTTACAGTCTTCCCAGCGCCGGATTCTCCGGTGATGAGCACAGACTGATTCTCCCGGTCGGTCAGCATGTATTGATAAGCATTATCTGAGATGGAGAAGATGTGAGGAGGCGCTTCTGTCCTCTTCTTACCACGGTAAGCAGCGACTACATCTGCGTCATACACCGGTAACCACTTATAAGGGTTCACGGTGACACAAAACAGCCCAGAATAGGTGTAGATCATCCATGCGGCGTATCTCTCCTTTAGATTGAACAGCACCGCAGGTTCATGAAGAAACGTCAGCATCGCCATGTCCTCGATTTTATCGAATTTAGGCGGGTTTTGAGGATGCACATCTCCATCTTTGACCGTCACCGTTCTTCCGTCTTCAGTTTTTACAGTCACCTTCCCTCCATCCTTATTCTGGATTTGCCCCTTCACGTACTCCACCTTTTCATCCACCACGAAACATTCGGTTTTGATATCGAAGGCTCTGGTTTGAGCTTCCAGACGCTCTTTGTCAGATTTCCTCAGGAATGGAGCTGCCTTCCCGAACTCTGCCATTAAAGCATCACCCATCGTGAATACGGTTTTCAGGAGTTTGTCGGATCTGGATCTCTCCTCAGTTGAGGAAAACTGTAGACTCACTAACACCACTGCTGATCTTTATAGAGGCAAACGCAGAGCCAAATAAGGGTGTGAAGGGAGAAGCGGAGGCGCAGGGGTTTATCTGCAGTTAAATGTGGTCTGGGGTCAGTAATGAGACCTTTAGTTGTTGATCTCCATAAATAGACAACTAACACCTGCCTCACTGTTTCCAGCTATTGAGAATATCAGATGCAAACAAATATGCTTGATTGACCATACACACAGACATCACCAATATACTATATAACTGCAGGTTAACTATGCTTATATATATCAACTTTAACTGTTAAAGGCTATTCGTTACTAGTTAATTAGTTAAAGATATTAAAAACTAATAGGCTTATGGTAACTAAACTTTACTTTTCTGATGTTGATTGTAATGCAGTAATGTGCATCTTCTGTAAAAATGCTTTGAAACAGTAATTATTGTGAAAAGTGTTTTATTAATAAACTTGGATTGAATTGAACACAGCTCTGGCATTAGGCTTGATGTTAGTTATTCTTTAGTTAATGAAATATAGTGCTTATTTCATCTTAAACAAATTAGCATTGTTTTGCATGTGCAGATTTATTATTTAAAAATATAAGGGATACACTATAAATAGACCCCCCCCCCCTCCTCTTTGAAACTCAACTTTACTGTTTCACTTACATTCATGTCTCTTTGATAAATTAGAGTATTAGTTTCTCCCTTTATTTAAATAAAAAATCTGTTATTTTAAATTATAATACCATTTTGTATTACAAATTACAAGCATGAACTTGTCAATTTAATATAGTTTGCTACATTATAAAATGCTTGTTTATAATTTGCAAAAAGAGTCACATTTTTTTTTATTCATCATAGACAAAAAGCATGCTTATAATGTCTAATGGGAAAAAAAGATTCAAAGTAAATCGGCACACTGCCACTTTAGCTCTCAAAAAAGTTTTAATGTCAATATTACAAAATCACAACGTTTCGACCGACATGGTCTTCATCAGGTGTCGGTCGAAACGTTGCGATTTTGTAATATTGACATTAAAATTTTTTGGAGAGCTAAAGTGGCAGTGTGCCGATTTACTTTGAATATTTTTCTACTTATGTTTGTTTTTTGATCGTGCACCTGCCTTCAAGATTTTCTAGATGTGCGCACATTTCTGTTTTTTTTATAATGTCTAATGCACAATAAATTATGGGATATTTTCCTTTTATTCATCATAGACACATGTAGTGAAGCCAAACCCAGTAAAGACATTATTTGTGTTCAAAACTTGATTGTTTTATATGTCATTTGTGTGAAAATGCAGGGTTCCACACAATTCATTCATGTTGTCCCAACACAAATCGGTTAAATCTTAACACTTTTATCAAATGTATGTGGATTGAACATAAAAATATTAAGTTGTCGCAATGAAATCTCAAGAATTGTGTTGGTTCAGCTTATTTTAAATAAGTAGTTTGAACAAGCAAAAAATTAGATCTAAAATCGATCGATTTTTTTAAAAGAAACTAATACTTTTATTAACGATAGAGACAATACAAGAACATTTTCATTGGCATACTTCATGCTTTATTCATTCATTTTCCTTAGGCTTACAGGCCCGGATTAAGAATTCAGAGGTCCCTGGGCACAATGTCTTGTAGACCCCCAACCTGTCCGTACCCCTGTAGTTGAATTAAAAAACAAGATTAATTTCATTCATTCATTTATTTTCTTGTCGGCTTAGTCCCTTTATTAATCTGGGGTCGCCACAGTGGAATGAACCGCCAACTTATCCAGCATGTTTTTACGCAGCGGATGCCCTTCCAGCCGCAACCCATCTATGGAAAACATCCACATACACTATGGACAATTTAGCCTACCCAATTCACCTGTACTGCATGTGTTTGGACTGTGGGGGAAACCGGAGCACCCGGAGGAAACCCATGCGAACGCAGGCAGAACATGCTGAGCCGAGGATCGAACCAGCGACCTTCTTCCTGTGAGGCAACAGCACTACCCACTGCGCCACTGTGTCGCCCAAGATTAATATCATATTTTTAAATAAATTTAATCTATAATGTATTGCCTGTATAAAAAATAAAGATATACAGTGCCTATATTTCTAATCTACAAAGATTGAACTTACTTTTAAAGCATTTAAAGCACACTTTGAAAAAAAAAAAAATACTAATACAACTAGTGAACATTAATGGATTTTAATATACCTGTTCAGGTTCACTGAAGCACTACTAAAAATGTATATATTTAGGGTATTTTTAATGTATAACTTTCACACCATAGAATGCACATGATTTGGATATAACACCTCTCCAATCCAGTTCAGTTCTATGAATCTGTCTTCCATAATACACACTCTTATTAATGACTCCTACTTGTCTTCCTCGTGATGAGTAGGCAAAATCTGATATGTAGTGGGAGAAAGAAAAATGAGTTCATCAGACGCTGGATTCGAACTGGGTTCATGATCAATCGTGTCAAAACGTGTTGCCATGCGCTTTACGAGCTGCGCCACTCATGATGCGGTTTGCTGCTCTCTTTTGTTATGTTGTCTGTTAATCAAACGGTGATGGGTGAGAATCACTCAACTAGCTCATTCCAACAAGGTGTGCTATTTGCACTTAGCCTAAATAGACACTACAAAATCTGCGTCCCCCCCCTCCCCCCACAGGTGTGCTTGTGCCCCTAGGTTAATCCGGCCCTGGGTAACCCTTTAGTTTAGGTCACAATTCATGTCACCAACTGTCTATTATTAAGATATGAACTGTTCATTAGTAGTTATAAAGGACGGTCTAATTCTACATCACCAAACGTACCCAAAACCTAAACCCAACTACTGCCTTACTAATTATTATTAAACAGCTAATTAGTCGTTTATTAAGCTAATAGTGTTAGTTAATGGTTTGTTAATACCGTGAATTGTGACAAAGTGTTATCCGACTCGGTCTCTTTATTGAGCAAGGGTCACCACAGCGGAATGAACCGCCAAGCATATGTTTTACACAGTGGATGCCCTTCCAGCCGCAAACAAGTACCGGGAAACACCCATACAATACAGTTAATTTAGTTCAATTCCCCTAGAGCATGTGTTTGGACTGTGGGGGAAACCGGAGCTCAAGGAGAAAACCCACACCAACACAGGGAGAACATGCAAACTCCACACAGAAACGCTAACTGAACCAGCCGGGACTCAAACCAGCAACCTTCTTGCTGTGAGGCCACAGTGCTAACCACTGAGTGTTGAGTTATTTTAATCAAAGCAATTAATGCAGTTCAGTGCGCCTCTGTGTGTATCAGTGTGTGTGTGTGTGTGTGTGTGTGTGTGGGGGGAGTGTGTGTTTCTGTGTATCAGTGTGTGTGTGTGTGTGTGTGGGGGGAGTGTGTGTTTCTGTGTATCAGTGTGTGCATGTTTGTGTTATCAGGGCCCTTTGATACAAGACATTCCCGCTCTTCAGGCTGAAGGACGTCCTCTATCTTCTCCACTCAGCAACACCTCCAAATAGACACAAGAATGAAGAGCAAACTGTTCTGTGATCAGACTCTTTGTTCAGTCACTGAGCCTCATTCAGCACAGCAGAGCACACACACACATGCACACACACTCATGGAAAACAGGGAACATGTGTCATTGTTCCTGTTGATCATCAGTTGTCTGCATTAACCCTTTAGATGGCCTGTGCTGAAGAGTTTCTGTCTTTTATATGGAGTTCAGTGGAGGAAAACTGCAGATTATAGCAGTGGTTCCCAAAGTGGGGCTCGCTTGGTGATTTCCAAAAATCAAATTCATTTTATGAAACTATTAGAACGACTATCTATTATCCATAACATCAAAAGAAGAAGAAAAAATGTAGGTAAATAAAGAACTATCAGCAACTCTCGGGTTGATTACGTTATAGTAAAGACAGCAATAGCATCAGATGCAGCACATTGATTATTATGGCACCAGGTTAAACTTTCTGACACCTTTACACCACTCACCATTAAATGATGAAGAGACTTGGGCCTGTTGTGTGTGCGCTTTATATATTTATAACCACCTCAGATGATACTGGGGGTCCAGAGTCACTGGCATTGTTATTTTGGGGGTCGCAGGGCTGAAATTTTTGGAAATCTCTAGATTTTAGTGTGTGTGCAGGAATACACTCACTGTGTTTACTGTGTTCTGAGAGCCGAGGGGAGGATTTTGAGTTTCTCAGACATATAAGTGTGCAAAGGTCTTACAGACTGTGCTCCAAATAAAAGATAGAGACTATGCTTTTTATTTTGCACTGCAGCTGATGATCAACAGGACAATTCCCAACAGGGAAAACCAGCATCAATCAGGAGCGCATGACTATCTGCTGTCATGTCAATAAATGTGATTATAATGGAAGTCAATGGGGCAAAAGCAGAACCAAAGAGAGGTCAGTCTGAACAGAGCATTGAGTTTCAGAAAAACTCCCAAGCATTTTCTGTCAAGATAAAAGAAATATGTCAAGATAAGATTTGTCAGCAAAAATCCTCCCATCTGCTGAAACACAGAGAAAGCTGTGGCCAAATTAAGACTCTAAAATCAGCTCAAAGTGGATGAAAACCAACAGCACACACAGGCTAATCTAACAGCTTTTAAAATTGTGGGGAAAAATGTGTTTTTAAGGCATTTGACTAAAACTTCAAGCTTATTTAAACTACTATAGGCACAAGAAATGAAGCTTTCCACTTAAAATTAAATAAAATGTTCAAAGTTTGGCACCAAAAGTCATCCCATTTACTAAAACACAGAGACGAGAAAGTTGTGGCCAAATTAAGACTCAAAATCAGCCAAGAGTGGATGAAAACGACCCGTCAGCACACAGGGTTGAACTTTGTAACACCTAAAGAAAGATGATCTGAAATCTGACTTATTTAAATAATTTGGCCTTGTCTGTCCCTGAAGAGATTCCCAAGCACACTAATAAATACTCTCACTTTTGCTGAATCTCTCAACACATTTTTGTGTTTAATTTCATCCATATTTTCACTATTAAGGATTAAACCCTATAGTTTTCCCTCCACTAGTCTTAAGGAAGGCTTGTAATTGAAGTCAGAGTTATTAGCCCCCCTGTATATTGTTTCCCCAGTTTCTGTTTAACAGAGAGCAGATTTTTTTTTTCAACACATTTCTAATCATGATAGTTTTAAACCCATTTTAAGGTCAATATTATTAGCCCCTTAAGCAACATTAGTTTTGGATTGTCTCCAGAACAAACCACTGTTAGTCTAATAGTATTTACTGCCATCATGGCACAGACAAAATAAATCAGTGATTATAAATGAGGTATTAAAATGTGATTATAATGAAATTCAATGGGTCAAAAACAGCACCAACATAACCAAAGGAGAGTCAATCTGCCTAGAGTTTACTGTTGTTTTAAAAACTTCATTGTGTTCAGCATTTTCCCAAAATGTGTGTCAAAATAAGATTTGTCGGCAAAAATCATCTCATTTGCTGAAACACTGAGGTGATTTTGAGTCCTAATTTGGCCTTAACTATCTCTTCTCTGAGTGGATGAAAACGGCACAACAACACACAAAGGTTGAACTTTGTATAACTTTAAAAACATTTATCTGAAACCTGATTGTTATTAAAATAGTGTATTTATTTATTATTTTGACGCTGGCCCCTTAAGATGTTTCCAAACATAATCAATACTTTCACTTCTGCCAAATCCTTCTGGTTCGACTCATTTTTATAACATTGTTTTGTTTCGTCCACATTTTCTTGCTCACAGTAACCAAACCCATTTCTGCTACAGCGTAATCCCTAAAGTCGTAACAATGTTTTCCGTCCACTAGTCTGAAAGGATTCCAGTTAAAATCAGAGTTATTTGCCCTCCTGTATTTTTTCTTCAAGTTTCTGTTTAACAGAGAGCAGATTTTGTCCAACACGTCTAATCATGATAGTGTTAATAACTCATCTCTAATCACTGATTTATTTCCTCTTTGTCATGATGACAGTAAATAATATTAGGCTAGATATTCTTCAAGACACTTCTATAAAGGCTTCACTAGGGTAATTAGGGTAAAGTTTGGGTAATTAGGCAAGTCATTGTATAACAGTGGTTTGTTCTGGAGACAATCCAACACTAATATTGCTGAAGGGGGCTAATAATATTGACTTTGAAATGGCTTTAAAACAATTAAAAACTGCTTTTACTTTAGCCGAAATAAAACAAATAAGACTTTCTCCAGAAGAACAAATATTATAGTAAATACTGTGAACATTTCCTGAATCTCTTCAACATCATTTGAAAAGAAAACTTTCACAGGAGGGTGAATAATTATGACTTTAACTGAAGCAAATGAGTTCAAAATCGCTATATTAAATATTTACAGCATGACTTCATTTATCATTTATTGTCTTTTTCTATCTCTGAAGGCAAAGATCAAAACAGTGTCTTCACAGTCTGCTGGATCTGAAAAGAGAGAAGGTTAACACATAGCTTTATCATAACAGGGTTACTCTTAATGCATGTTTCAAAAAGATGCATTCAATAAACTCCCCATGAAACATCTCGATATTGCACACAACATTAGTCAAAGGTTTTGTGCAGTGGATTAATGATGTCCTGTTTTTCTGTTTGATTATAACGTCCTCACTTATTTAGAAGGAACAGAAATACTTACATTTAAATAGTAACAAAACTAGCATTCATGTCATGGCATCCAGTATATTTAGAGCTGGGCATTATGGTCAAAATGTCTTCTTTAACAACCGTTAAAACGACACATTGTCCCTCAGGAATGCATGATTATAAGCTGTGATGGCTTTGCAATCAATAAATGTGACTATAATGGAAGTCAATGGAGCAAAAACAGCACCAGCATAACCAAAGGGGATTCAATCTGAACAGTGTATTGTTGAGTTTTTGTCACCAAATTTAACGCCTCGCACAAGCAGTAATTAGTTTTTTTGTCATTTGATGTGAAAATTACCTAATACACACTTAAATATAAATGTACGTATGTTTTTTTTTTTTAAGCGTAAATATTTAGGATTATGATGACCATTAAACGTGTCATAGTTTTGTGAAAAGGGTCCACAGATATGACTATTGCAGCACCGGCTCATTCTAAAAACGTCCCCCTATATACATTTCTGGAGATCGCAATTTATGTAACCAGAGGGACGTATGGCTGCATTTTGTCTTTAAAATGAGCGCTATGGGGTGGTATGACCCTCCTTTTTGCGCCAGCAGCTGACCGCTTACCTCCTTATGGACAGTTTTCCTGCTGTTACCAGTTTGTCCAGTGGCTCGCCATGTACGTCAGTGGACTTTACACGCAGAGAGGAATTGACTGTGAGGATGGGTTTTGATCCAATTATTAGCCCCCCTGTATATTGTTTCCCCAGTTTCTGTTTAGAGAGCAGATTTTTTTTTTCCAACACATTTTTTAATCATGATAGTTTTAAACCCATTTTAAGGTCAATATTATTAGCCCCTTAAGCAACATTAGTTTTGGATTGTCTCCAGAACAAACTACTGTTAGTCTAATAGTATTTACTGCCATCATGGCACAGACAAAATAAATCAGTGATTATAAATGAGGTATTAAAATGTGATTATAATGAAATTTAATGGGTCAAAAACAGCACCAACATAACCAAAGCAGAGTCAATCTGCCTAGAGTTTACTGTTGTAAGATGGGTTTAGATCCTGGTGAAGAACGGTTCCAGAAAGCAGGTAAGACAAAAACAGAAGCCAAAAAAATAAATAAACCAGCAAATAACAGGGTGAGAATGTGGTAAAAACCAAAGTGAAGTTTATTTATAAGCTTATTTGGAGAGGGTCACGTGTTTATGACTGCTATGATTACAATTTATGATTGACCAATCAGACGATTCCTAAGCCACTATAAGCCACCATGGTTCTAGTCCTTACCGAGCCAGACGGTGTTTCTGTGCTGAGTTTCCACGTTCTCCCTGTACTAATATGTACCCCGGTTTCCTCCCACTGTCCAAAAACACGCAACTTAAGTTAACTGACTAATTCAAATCAGCACCATAGACATGCTCCTAGTCAGTAGTTTTCTCTTAAGAGCGATCACTATCTGTTCATTAGCCACTACAGCAGGGGAGTTCTCCAGATCTACCTGAGCTCAAACTCCCCTCTCGCCTTGCAAACGGGAGGGAGCCCCAGATTTCTTATGAGGATCTTCTGAGCTCAGGGCTCTCTCCCAGGACAGCATCCCAAACAAGCTTTATATTCAATCTTCAGCTAAGTGTGAACTCTTAAAACGTGGTAAAAACCAGGCCGCTGCAGGGGCTTTTCTTTTTCTGGATTGCTTTTTTAAAACACTATTGGATGGGTTTAGGCGTGAATGGCATACTCACAAGAGAGATTTGAGATCTGAAAAAGCACACACAGCGTCCTCTGGTGGATTCGCAAAAACAAAACTGCAAAAAAACGTAGCTCCTGGGACGTATTTGACGCTCTCCAGAAATGTATATAGGGGTACGTAATCAGAATGAGCCTGGGTTAGTATGAGTGTGTGTGTGTGTGTGTGTCAGCAGCGGGATGTGCGTCTGCGGGTCTGCTCAACCAGTGGGATGAGGCAGCGGGGTGATGAACACTGCAGCAGGAACGGGTGCTGGAGCAGGTCAGATGCGCTGGATCTCTGCTGCGGCTCACGGGTCAACATGGAGTCCAGAAAGTCCCGCAGGACAGGAGAGATCTGATGAAGCAGAACACACACTGTCAATATCCAAGAACTACGGCATGTGGCTTGTTATGGTTATAATAATAATAAAATCAGATTATTACACTGCTCTCTGGAATACATGATTCTGACTTTTTCATAGAAAGCAAAATGACCATTTATGCTTTGATTGTGTGTGCGTAAGGAGGATGCTTCGAACTTTATAGATCGATGCGCATAAAGAGTAACATTTGGACAGCTTTAAAAGAATAGTTTTAATCTATAGGCCTTTTTCACACTTCCTGGTTCCGGTAAGAGAAACAGCGTACCACAACATCCGGTTTCAATGCGACGGAGTAAGAAAGAATGGCAGGGTCATCTCTTCGCTGTTATTGCAGCGTTCCCTGCTGCTCCAACTCAAAAACATGACACCCTTACTTTTCCACGATCTCCCGAAAGACGAAGGACAAAGCAAATCATGGGCGAAATTATTAGAGGGGTTGAATGTCGTTTCAAGTTATATGCGGGAGTACGTTCGTATGCTGTATGCACTTCAGAGCGGAGATCATGTTTAATCAAAGACTGGTGGGCTTAGTTTTGAAGAAACCAGATTTTAAGGTACTGATGACTGAACTATGCTTGTATAATATTCAATTCAGCTTTATTTGTATAGCGCTTTTACAATGTAGATTGTGTCAAAGCAGCTTCACATAAATGCTCATAGTAACTGGAACAGTGTAGTTCAGTTTTAAGTGTTTAAGTTCAGTTCAGTTCAGTTTAGCTCAGTTCAGTGTGATTTAAAGTCATTACTGAGAGTCCAAACACTGAAGAGCAAATTCATCAATGTGTAGCTCTACCAATCCTGAACCATGCGAGCCAGTAGCGACAGCGGAGAGGAAAAAAAAACTTCACCAATAGGAGAGTGAAGAAAAAAAAACCTTGAGAGAACCAGACTCAGTTGGGCACGACCATTTTAATTTCTCCACTGGCCAAAAGTCTTGTGCAGCGCTGCAGTCTCAGCGGTGGAGGCTGGAAGCTGGCTTCAGCGAAGACTCGTCTGGTCCCTGGATAGTACCAGTATCAACTCTCTAAACAAGAAAGCTCGACCCACTTTAAAAATGTGTGACCTCTACAAAGTATTTAATTATTACATATGTAACATTACATTTTGCATATTTGTATTTTATTACCTCCTGGCATGTATATTTTTGTTTTGTAAAATGTTACTTGCTGTTCTTCAAATAAATAATAAAAATGTATTTTTTCCACGAGTAGAAGGAGCTAACGTGTTACACAAAGCAATAAACAGCCTGTAATGTATGGGGCTCCCGCATTGACCGATAGCAACTCGCCTGTATAACTGCCTCGCCATTCACTATATCTGACTCGAATAAAAAGAAAGGAGGGGTTAGCACAGTTTACAGACGGGACAACTGACATAAAACTAGTGATGTGCGATACCACTGATTTCCTATCCGATCCGATATCAAGTAAAATGAAGACGAGTATCGGCGATACCGATCCGATTCCGATACTGCCCAAAAAAGACTGTTTGGGTTATTAAAGTAACAAGTAGTGTACTTAAAAGTGTCACTTTATACTGAATACGAACCATATTACGGGTTATTATTGTTTATTGATGAAGAATTATTATACAAAAAGCCAACTTACATAATTATTGACAGCTTCTGAGCATGTATATCTTAAAACGCCTGCCTGAACATCTTAAAAGAACATTCACACTTCTACATTTTGTGACATGTTAATCCGGTTCTCATGAAAGTGTTTTGAACCTTTTTTCGTTGTTTTATCATTGTCACAAAAAAGCCCACAACACCTAACACAGCCACATCGCCGCATTTTCTCCCTCTGTACCTGGATGGTGCCTGCCTGCTGCACCTAAGGACGCTGAAAGCGATGTCTGTCTCGCCCTAGCAGCATCTGTACCTCTCCTTTCCTCCTCGTCTGACCGCCTAATTATGGCGTTGTCATATTCTGTCTTGTGATTTCTATGTAGATGTTTGATTAGGTTTGTAGTATTACCACAGTACCTCACTGTTTTTGTTACACGTGCCACAAACTGCATCGTTTGAGTTTATGGAAGTGAAGGAGCTCCACACATAACTTCACATGTGCCAGCCCACCCAGCGGACTGAGTGGCTAGCGAGCTCCGATTCTGCAGTAGTCCGACTAAGTTGGAATTATTCAGAGAAACTAGGGTAATTGTGGTTACTTTCCGCTGTGTTTCTACTTCCAATAAAATACATATTTGCTCCAAATTATCGAAATATGGATATTTTGATAAAATAATCTATTCTAGAACATACAAAGCTGGTATCGTAGATATCAATATTTTAGTATTGATCAGAACATCACTACATAAAACTAAACCTGCTGGATGTTAAATAGCCGTGTTAATCTTGCTTACGAATGGCTTGAATGAGCAGACCTTATGCTGTTAGCTGTGCACTTTACTGGAACCTGACGTTGCAAACGCTTTGTGTAAGACACGTTATCTGCACAAATTCTGCAAATCGGTTTCTTTTAAATGCTGTCTAGGCTACGTCAGTTTTACACATTCACCGAATAACATCTTCCTGTCCAAATTATGGCAAAGTTAACAGTGAGAAAGTCATCCGCTGTCCTGAGGCTGTCATGTTTCTGCGACTCCTGGTGAAACCGGAAATAGCGATAAATTGCTTTGAAGGGCGCCTCCGGTGTTCAATTCTGCTGTAATAATAAAGGTCTATTTAACTTGCTTTGAATATCTTTGAGGGAATACTGCTGTTGATCAGCGCCACCTGCTGGACTGATCATTTAAACAATGGCATCTTATGGGGATGGATGAGAAGTGCTATCCAATACAATTTTTCCCCTAATATATATTTATTCATTCAGTTTCCTTCGACTTAGTCCCTTATCTATCAGGGAACGCCACAGTGGAGTGAACTGCCAACTAATCCATCATATGTTTTACACAAAATTTTACAGGAGGGCAAAAAATTCTGACTTAATTCTAGAATGTGATGAATTGCCATCAATCTTTGCCCAGCATGTATAATTTCTAATCATTTTACTGCGCTATAATAATCCTGCTGGTCTGACCTTGCTGGCGTTTCTGGCGGTCGGCGGCGGCTCGTCTCTCAGTCTCTTCATAGCAGAAATTGGTGTTTCGCTAAAATACGGAGGTTCTCCATCAACCATCTCCACCACCATGATGCCCAGAGACCAAATATCCACCTGCGCACACACACACACACAAACAGACAGACAGATAGATAGACAGACAGACACACAGACAGACAGAGAGTATGATTCTAGATTCTGAACAACAACATGCAACTTTATGCACAATCACACGCGCTTGTGCACTGTACTTTACTGTCGTGTGAAAGAGTTAGCACACCCTATTGAATTTCATGTTATTATGTTACAAGACAATATTATATACTCACCGGCCACTTTATTAGGTATTCACCTGCTCGTTAACGCACATTTCTAATCAGCCAATCACATGGCAGCAACTCAATGCATTTAGGCATGTAGACATGGTCAAGAGGATCTGCTGCAGGTCAAAGCGAGCATCAGAATGGGGAAGAATAAGAGACTTTAAATGTGGCATGGCTGTTGCTTCCAGACGGGCTGCTTTGAGTATTTCAGAAACTGCTGATCTACTGGGATTTTCACGCACAACCATCTCTAGGGTTTACAGCGAATGGTCCGACAAAGAGGAAATATCCAGTGAGCGGCAGTTCTGTGGGCGCAAATGCCTTGTTGATGAGAAATCTCACATCATGGATGTGCAGCCGACAATTCTGCAGAAACTGTGTGATGCTATCATGTCAATATGGAGCAAAATCTCTGAGGAATATTTCCAGTAGCTTGTTGAATCTCTGCCCTGAAGAATTAAGACAGTTCTAAACGGCAAAAGGGGTCCAACCCAGTACTAGTAATGTGTACCTAATAAAGTGGCCAGTGAGTGTATATTGCTCATAATAAAAAACAAGACTTGTACAGCATTTATTAATCATTCACCAATGCATTACTAACATACAAATGCCTGCTTGCTATCATCAGTTAATGCAGGGGTTCCCAAACTTTTCAGCCCGCGACCCACAAAATGACAAAGGCAGTGACTCGTGACCCCCAATATTCTCTGAGGTGGTGGTTATAAATACAGAAACCTTGTATTCAATGACGCACACACACCAATAGACCCAAGTGTTTTTTTATGTATGTCAGTGCGGTAAATGGGCCAGAAAGTTTAACCTGGTGTTATAAAATCAATCTGCTGCATCTGACAGTATTGCTGTGTCTTTAGTATAATGTATTACCTGAGAAGTCACAATCCAATAGAACCAGTAACTATAAGCTACTATAGTAACTATATAGTTTATAGTAACCATAAACGACTATTTTTTTTTCTCTTCAGTAGGTTATTGATAAAATACAGTAAGTCTAAGGTTTAATAAAAATGTATTGATTTTTGAAAATCACCAGGGGACCCCCCTTCATTGTCCCGCGACCCCCACTTTGAGAACCTCTGAGTTAATGCACCATGAGTTAACATGAACAATAAATTACTTTATTTTAATGACCATCATGAACAGATACTGTAGTAAATGTATTGTGTGTTCATGTTAGTAAATGCATTACTTAATACAAGCTTATTATAAAGCGTCGCCCGATAATTAAACCACATTAGTAAATAGAGTTAATCTGATTCAGGTTTATTTGTGTAACACTTTCATAACTATTGTTTCAAAGCAGCTTTACAAAAGCTGCACATTAATGCATTACAATCATATTCACATGCCACAGCCAAAAAAAAAAAAAAAAGTGTGTTTGATGACCATCCGACAAGCTAATCCAGCAAACAATAGTGCTTAAAACGTATTTAGACGTCATAATTACATAGAAATTGAGGCTAATAACTGCAAAAAGGTCCATATTTTAAGTAAAAAGCACCACCCTTTCCACCAGACTACCTATAAGCCTGCTATTTATGCATTTACCTGAGGAGGAAGCATACTCTATATAAGAGACACAGCCATATCACCCTGCAGCCCAAGAGCGGTTACTCACTGAAGCTAAGCAGAGCTGAGCCTGGTCAGTACCTGGATGGGAGACCACTAGGGAACACTAGGTTGCTGTTGGAAGTGGTGTTAGTGAGGCCAGCAGGGGGCGCTCAACCTGTGGTCTGCGTGAGTCCTTATGCCCCAGTATAGTGAAGGGGACACTACACTGTCAATGGCACTTCTCGTGTAAGAGCAGGGGTTTAACCCTGGTGTCCTGGCCAAAGTCCCTCTATCGGCCCTTACGATCATGGCCTCCCAATCATCTCCTTCCACCGAATTGCCTCGACCACTGTCTCTCCACTCCATCTATAGCTGGTGTGTGGTGAGCGCACTGGCGCTGTTGTCCTGTGGCTGCCGTCGCATCATCCAAGTGGATGCTGCACACTGGTGGTGGTGTGGAGAGACCCACTCATGACTGTGAAGCGCTTTGGGTGTATGGCCATACACAATAAATGCACTATATAAATACACATTACATTACATTACATATTTGGAATAGTTGAAGGTTATTAGTTACCATCACTTTATTAGTTACTAATAACTAATCAACTAGTAACTAATCGCTTTTAAGAGTTAAAGTTATGATATATAAACATAGTTAACCTGCAGTTATAGGGCCCTATCATACACCCGGCGCAGTGTGGCGCAAGGCGTGGCGCAATAGTCTTTTGGTAGTTTCAGCTTGGCGCAAGAGTGGTTTTGAGGCGTTGCGCTACGCTGTTTAAATAGCAAATGCATTAGCGCTCATTTGTGCGCCCATATAGGCGTTCTGCTCTAAAAAGGAAGGTGTTCTGAGGCGGACTGTTGGCGAGTTGCTATTTTGAGAAACTATAATAGATTTTTCATTAGACCAAAACAAACCCGGTCTAAACTCCAGCACAGAGTTGCACCTCGCTTACACACTGCTTAATACACACAAGAGAGCAATAGGCAAATATCTTTACATATGAAAACATTTAAATATTAAGGATATATATAGGATATAATAAGAATAGATATAGAATATAAATATAAAGGATTAAAATATTACACAACATACTATTTTCTAGCCTACATAAATATGAAAAATCACTGCTTTTATGTCTTCTT
This sequence comes from Danio rerio, assembly GCF_052040795.2. Lineage (NCBI taxonomy): Eukaryota > Metazoa > Chordata > Actinopteri > Cypriniformes > Danionidae > Danio > Danio rerio. The sequence continues at coordinate 57,963,557 of NC_141040.1, read as the reverse complement.
CATCTCGGGAGGCTTTTTCAGTTCATTCATAACAATTTGCTTTTGTATAATGTTATTATAATTAGCAGTATTATTTATTATATCCATATTTATATTTGTTTCATTAAAAACAAGTTTAGATTTGCCCACCTGTCAGGTTTTAGACCATATGGGGCACAGCATGTGTTTTAGGATATAACTCAGGTTTTTGAGCACACTTCATTATTATTGTTCATTTATTCGTTTGCTGGAAATTAGAACTGAATTTAGAAATAGTTTTGAAACGAATATTTGCGCTTAACAAACAAAAGTATTTATTTATAGGCTAATTGATGTCTGTGCGTAAAGGTTTCTCTATCCAAGAGCGAAAGTGAAAGTAGATCCATTATCTCTCATTCTCACGCAGTAGATGCTCTGTTTAACTGTTTTCTGTTAACTGTGAACTGTTTGCTTGTGAAATGCTCATTTTTTCCACTTAGACTTACTTTGCGTCCTGTAAATAGCGAATGCGCTCTTGACGTGACGCAGCTGGCTCTTAAAGGGAATGGGAGATGAGACTCTGATTGGTTTATTCTTAAAACACACCTATAACTCATTAAGAAAATAAACTCAACGCTTTTAGACCATGCGCCACGGCAAAATAGAGCCCTTAGAGTATATAGGTGATGTGTGTGTGTACATGTTCAATCAAGTGTATTTGTGTTAGATGGAGTGTTGGGTTTTTGGATGCATGCTGGCCTGATTGGGTAGATTTACAAGGACAGCAGAAAATGAAGACCTGTTTAAAATGATTTAAGACCTACAAGACAAAAGTTTAGTGAATTTAAGACTTTTTAAAGCCTGAAGTGTTGCTGACCTCAGTGCCGTACGGCGTCTTAGAAACCACCTCCGGTGCCATCCAGTATGGAGTCCCGACCAGAGACCTCCTCTTGGGTACGTCTTTACTGATCTGAGCACAGAAGCCAAAGTCTGACAGCTTGACCTGCGGGAAAAATACATAGAAAATTCAAACCTTTTGACATTTGACGGTGTACGATCGGCTTCTGTCTGTCAGGTGATGAATGAATGACTCAAACCCGACAGAAGACTTCAAAAATGAACTGATCTCCTCTTCCTGTGTGATGTGTGTATGTGCTAATGAATGAATCACTCGCTCAGAGGACTCATCGTTATTGAGTTGAATAAATAATTCATTTAAAATGGACAACTCATTGAACAACGACCGATCAACGATCCGGCGTCATTTACATACTGCTGCTCTCTGATGATCTGAAATGCTTCTTTTATTGTGGCTCTGGATAAGATATTCAGCTGAATGAGTGTGTGTGTGTGTGTGTGTGTGTGTGTGTGAATGCTACCCTGCCGTCCAGCGTCAGCAAGATGGAGTCGCTCTTGATGTCTCTGTGGATGACGCCCTGAGAGTGAAGATAACACAGAGCCTGCAGGACAGACTCACACACCGTTGCTATCTGCTCCTCTGTCAGCCTGAACACACACACACACACCATATAAAGATACACATGCACACAAACAAAAACAAACACACACACACACACACACATTTAGACAGAGATGCATACACACACATATGAACGCACATCACATATATTAACACATGCACACACGGACATATAGACAAACATGCACACACACATACACATATAGAAACACATGTACTCACACACACACACAGACACACATGCACGGGCACACACAGACACACATGCAGACAAAGACACACACACACATATGCATGCACACCACATATAGAAACACATGCGCACACACACACACATAAGCGCACACACGCACACATATATAAACACATGCACACACGCACATATAGACACACATGCACACATATATAAACACATGCACACACAGACATATAGACACACATGCGCACACACACATATACACTCATGCACGCACACACATATAGACAACATGCAAACACATTCAGACACACAAGCACACACACGCACAGACACACATGTACGCACCCACAAACACACACATATTTGCAAGCACACACACATATATATACTCGTGCACATATAGACACACATGCGCACACACACATAAACACTCATGGGCGCACACACATATAGAAACACATGCAAACACATACAGATATGCATGCACAAACACTCATGTACGCACACAAACACAGACACACATGCACACACACGTATATAAACACATGCGCACACACATTGTTAGGCCACAGTGTTGTGTGTTGTGGTGAGGTAAAGGCTATGAGTCAGTGTTTCTCACCTGGTCTCTGAGACGATGTTGGTGAGAGCGCCGCCCTGCAGGTACTCCATGATCACCCACAGCTCTTCACCCACCAGCGCACTCTTGTACATCTCCACCACATTCTGATGCCTGTAGTCCCGCATGATCACCACCTGAGGACACACACACACACACACACCATGCACACAACTTAACACATGCAGTTTCTCTGGATTTATTAGGTATGTTGTTCTATAAAGGTTTGATAAAATATTGGTTTGTTTTTTTCTTTAGAAAATGAAATGTTATTAGAATAACAAAACATTTAGAAAACGTAACAAAAGTTTACAGAATAAAAAAAAAATAATTTTAAGCCAAACACAACTTTAAATCATAAATACACAGGAATTGGAGAAATGTTAAAGCCATCGCTAATTTTGTTATATTTATCACCATTAAGGCAAGGCAAATTTATTTCTATAGCACATTTCATACACAGTGGCAATTCAAAGTGCTTTACATAAACAGGAATAAATAAGAGAAGTGTATAAGAAAATAAAAACAAATAATAAAAGAGATTAAAAACATAAAAACAGATTAAAATGTGTTATAATTTTTTTTATTTAATATCTATATGTATCATTCATTCATTCATTTTCCCTTGCCTTAGTCCCTTTATTCATCAGGGGTCACCACAGCAGAATGAACCGCCAACTATATATACAGTTGAAGTCTGAATTATTAGCCCCCCTTTGATTTTGTTTTTCTTTTTTAATTATTTCACAAATTATGTTTAACAGAGCAAGGAAATGTTCACAGTATGTCTGATAATATTTTTTCTTCTGGAGAAAGCCTTATTTGTTTTATTTCGACTAGAATAAAAGCAGTTATTAATTTTTTAAGAACCATTTTAAGGTCAATATTATTAGCCCCTTTAAGCTAAATATTATTTTCGATAGGCTACAGAAAAAAACACCATTATACAATAACTTGCCTAATTACCCTAACCTGTCTAGTTAACCTAATTTTGAATTTTTTGTCTAATATTATCATAACACTATTATGATTAGAAATGTGTAGAAAAATCTGCTCTCCATTAAACAGACATGGGGGAGGGGGGGGGGTAATTAGGGGGCTAATAATTCAGACTTTAACTGTATATGTATGTATATACATGCATGCATGCATACATACATACATACATACACACACACACACACACACACACACACACACACACACACACACACACACACACACACACACACACACACACACACACACACACACACACACACACACACACACACACACACACACACACACACACACACACACACCAGCAGTCATTAAACATTTAAATAAGGCAGAAACTAAAGCAGCGGAACTTCGGTGACTTGTATATTTGACATTTTATAGATTAATTTGTTCATTCATTCATTTTCTTGTCGGCTTAGTCCCTTTATTAATTCAAGGTCGCCACAGCGGAATGAACCGCCAACTTATTCAGCACATTTTTACACCCTTTCAGCTGAAACCCATCTCTGGGAAACATCAGCACACACTCATACACACACATGCACTACGGACAATTTAGCCTACCTAATTCACCTGTACCGCATGTGTTTGGACTGTGGGGGAAACCGGAGCACCCGGAAGAAACCCACACGAACGTAGGGAGAACATGCAAACTCCACACAGAAATGCCAACTGAACCAGCCGAGGCTCAAACCAGTGACATTCTTGCTGTGAGGCGACAGCACTACCTACTGCACCACTGCATCGCCCATTTTATAGATTGTTTTAAACACTTATTTGGGGGTGGGGGGGGGGGGGTGGACACTTGAAGTGATTTATTTATTCTTTATAAGTGCTTTTATGTTTAAAAGTTCTTAAACCCAAGTGCTATTTTGGGATTTTGCCTACCCAAATTTAAAGCTTTAAAGCTCCCTCGAATATGCCCCTCCCACTGATTAGCATAAGCTTTGCATTAAGGGTGTCATGATCCTCCAAATCCTCGATTTGATTAAATTTTCGATTCTAAAGGCACGATTCGATTTTCGATTATGAATAATTAATTAATTAATGACCAATTAATTATTAGTAGCCTACCGTTTAAACTACCTGACCTGCATGGTCTTTGTTTTACCCATAAACAAATCATACAGTAAATGAATAAAGGCAAGATACACACATAATTACACCTGTCAATCACTTTTTCTGTGGGACTCGTGAATAGGCAGTGATCTGTGTCGTTATAGTGGCGTCGGTAAAAAAGACGCACAACCGACAGGAACCAGCCAACAGTATCTGAGGTGTTCACTAAAATGCCTAAGTACAAGTGAGTGAAAGATTGAAGCAGTCCTCTGACTGCCTGGACCTGCTGTCTCGAGCGCATGGTTGCGTGCGTCTGCGTCTGTGTGGTCATGTGATGTGCATTTTCAGAGGTAGTGAGGAAGGAGGGCTGCTAAACGCCACTGTGGATGTCAAATCGTTGTCGTTCTAAAATGCCATTTAAAAACAAAGACAGTGTAAACAGGGCCTGAGTGTGAACTTTTCGCGAGCGGATTTGCAATGGGGGCGGGTGGAGGATCGCGATGCTGGTGTTGTCTATCGGAAGAACCGTACGTTCATAGCAGAGTAGTACATAGCAGAGCTTGCAAAACTGTGTTTTGTTTTTTTGTCGATAACACGAACGTTGTCAACATAACTCACTGGAAATCCAAAATGCTTCCACACCGGCGACTTCATTGAAAGAGGAGAGGGTTTAAGCTCTGTCGACGGGTCTCCTGCTTCTGCAGTTTAACAAGCACTTCAACAAGCCTGTTTTTTCCCGCTTGGCAAGCCAAGCTGACGTGACATGGGGGCGTGGCAGCATCGACGATACTATTTTTTGATTCGATAATCGAAATTGAGCATTGGTGTCATGATTTCGATTAAAAGTCGAAATCGTGACACCCCTAATTTGCATATTAGGTTGACGTTGAAAATGAAATCGAAAATGAAAAATAAAAGTGTCAATAAAAGGAAAACCTAAATGTACATTTTTATTTGAATTGTGTCACTATTATAGCGTGAATGAGCGATATCACACGAGTAGCAGTGCGATAAGGCTGTATATCGGTACTGGTGGGAGGCGTGCGTTGGCTTAGTGCCCCCAACAGTGCCGATATACAGCCATATCGCACTACTACTCATGTGATATTGCGTTTATACAACAGTTTGACGGCATTATTGTGTATATAAAAACAAAATCAAACATGTAGAGTCTCAAAAACACTTTTGTATGAGGAACTACTTTCTTCCGGATTCAAGTCATAAGCTGACAGTTGAACAGCTGAGCAAGCATCCTTTTGCTGGCTGTATGTGGGCGGAGTAATACACAAAGGGTAAAGAGGCTGTAGGAGTTCTGATATTGCAGATTATCGCACGGCTATCAGCCAATCAGATTTGAGAACCAGACAGAACTGTTGTATAAACATTAAAAGCACGCTTTGTAAAAATTGTTTGCATTTTATTTTCAATTTTGGCAGATATTTTGCAAACAGTGTTTTATAATGAAACTGTTAATCTGGTTTTCATTTTAATGTCCAAGGTTTAATTGATTTATTTAAAGTTGGCAGGAATTACCTTCCATACTCTATTTCCAGATTGATTTGTTTTCATACACAGCGCATGCATCACCTCATTGAAGAGCAGCTCTCTCCTCTGCTGTTTGCGCAGGTCCATCATCTTGACGGCCACCTGTCGTCCGCTGTGCTTCTCTCTGGCGATGCACACCACCCCAGTCGAGCCCTCCCCGATCTTGATGAAGTTCTCCAGGTATGAGCGCGGGTCTCCCGGATCCACCACCATCTGCAGCGCGGCTCTGAACTGTGTGTGTGTGACGCTGGGCTCTGTCAGCCCAGGAGACGAGGCTCCGCTGGGGGCCTGTCTGGGCTCTGACGGGCTGTCCTGTGCTGGAGGAACATCGGCTGGGATAGTGGAGAGTTTGAGGGTGTTATCAGTGGAGGAACGGCGAGGCGTCTGCATAGAGATTATCCCATGGCCTGGTTTTGGACTGCTGGTGCCATTGGGTTTAGATGCAGCTGGAAGATTTGGAGAATTGACCTGTAAACCAGAGAAAATGCACATCTGTTTTTCAGGGATACTGCATGCTTGGAGCTTCAGTCTTGTTTTTAAGTAAAAAAATTCTTAAATCAAGAAGCATTTACAGGACAAGCAAAAGCTATTATTTTGTTTTCAGAAATAATATTTCAAAATTAAGTGAATTTTTGAATCAAGCTGAATAATTTGTATAAATTTGTAAAGATAAATAAACTTTTTTTTTCTTTAAATGCGCTGTAAACGGGAGAAAATACAGCAGCATAATAGACTGAAGTCTTGTAACAGGGTTTCTGCAGATTTTATAACGTCCTATTTAAGACTTTTTAAGACCATTCAGTATTAAATTGAAGACCTATATCGCAATATCAAATCACAAAATTAGTGGTAAAATAAAATTACTAAATTGAACAGTACCAAAGACAGGTTAGATCAGGGATGGACAAACTCAGTCCAGGAGGGCCGGTGTCCTGCACAGTTGAGCTCCAACACTTATCAAACACACCTGAACAAGCAAATCAGTGTCTTCAGGATCACTAGAACTCTATACGCAGGTGTGTTTGATTAGAGTTGGAGCTAATCTGTGCAGGACGCTGGCCCTCCAGGACCGAGTTTGCCCATTCCTGGGTTAGATGCACAGAAAAAAAACAAAAAAACATCTTAAGTCTGATTTATACTTTCACCGTTTTCGCACCTCATGAAACGGACGAGGCTTTTATACTTGACGCGTGCGCCATTGTGGCGCACATTCTTTAAAATGACAGGGGCGGTCAAAAGAAAGCCACTGTGAAGTCAAACCAATAAACAGAGAAGTAGGAAGTTTCCGGAAATACATCATATCATTAATCTTGTTCATTTTTATTTTTAAATATTTTTATAATTTATTATAATGATTACAAATTTGGGCAGCAGGGTGGCGCAGTCGCAGCAAGAAGGTCACTGGTTAGAGCCTCGTTTGCATGTTCTCCCCGCATTCGTGTGGGTTTCCTCCGGGACACACAGTCCAAACACATGCGCTTTAGGTGAATTGGGTAAGCTAACTTGCCCGTAGTTGTGAATGAGAATGTATGGGTGTTTTCCAGTGATAGGTTGCAGCTGGAAGGGCATCCGCGGAGGAAAACATGTGCTGGATAAGTTGTTAATTTATTCAGCTGTGGCGACCCCTGGTTAATAAAGGAACTAAGCTGAAAAGAAAATGAATGAATGATTGATTATAAAGTTTTATAACCAAATTAAGATTTTTTTTAAAATCAAACGTTGATGCATCATTTGCTTTTGTTTATATATCGGACAGTTTTGCCTATTACAGTTAAACATCAATGACAAGAGAAAACAGGTTGCTCTGCAATTATATTTTTTATTATGGCAGTTTGGACTGCTAGTTTTTGTTCTCTACTTATTATGTTGGCTTGAGAAAGCCAACATACTGTTATACTACTCTGTCCTTGAAAACAAACGTATCTCCTCCTAGGTCGTTCATGCCACAAGGCCCAAATGTGGTCAAAATGTGCCTTCTGCATTCAAGATTGTTGCTATATCTCCTCATGCCTGTAAGACTTATCATTTTTTTAATAAAAAATGTTAAATATTAAATTTTTATAATCCGGGCATATAAAAAAATTATACAAGCCCCAAATTCGGCCAAAAGCTGTATTTAGATGCGTTAGATTTTGTTGCTATATCTTTAAGGTTAATCAGACTTATAGTTTTCCAATAAATAATTTTTAAGCATTATTTTTCTCAAAATATGACAAGCCATTTTTGACTTAAACTCCATATTTTTTACTGATATGGCAAGTCATTTTTGCATGTATCAACTTCACACTTATTAAGCATTGTATTTTCCAAAAAATACAGCAAGCCATTTTTACATAATGTTCATTCCCTTAGTCCCTTTATTAATCAGGGGTCGCCACAACGGAATGAACTGCCAACTTATCCAGCAATTGTTTTACACAGCAAATGCCCTTCCAGCCACAACCCAACACCAGGAATACATAATGTTCAAGTCCAGTTTTTGACACTCATAAAGACTTTGATGTATCATCACTAACCTGTCAAATGTCCCCATAGCAATAAAACAGTATAACCTAGCAACCATTTAAAAATAGCAATATCTCTACATCAGAACATTGTAGGGACTTCCTGTGTACTATGCATGGTAACAATGATAATGGAAGCCAAGTGCTAATAACGATTAGCTACATGCTATGAATGATTATCTAAATGCAATAACATATGCTAGAAATGCCTACTAAGTATTAGCATTTGATCAAACATGTACACGAGCATTGCCATTTAGCAACTGCTTAGCAACCACCTAACAATGCCATAAACGTTTGACTTTCTCAAGCCAACATCAAAGTTTATCAATGAACTTTAGGTTCTAGTTCACCTTATTCTCCGTCTATGAGCGGGCGCAGCCATTTGAGTCATTTTGGCTCGAGACTTCCGGTCTCATTCACTTTCATTCATTTTTAGACGTTATAAACAGCTTGTTTTGCTGCTTGATGTTGCAAACTTTATATTATTCTACTCTGTCTGTATAATCATGCAAACACTTCTTTGTAGAGTGACTAGTTTGACCGTTTTCTGCCGTTTATTATTCCTAGTCGTTTCTCCCATAGGAAAAACAAAGCGCACTTCCGCATTTTAGAATACAGCACATGTGTTTGGACTGTGGGGGAAACTGGAGCACCCGGAGGAAACCCACGCCAACACGGGGAGAACATGCACAGAAATGCCAACTGACCCAGCTGAGGCTCAAACCAGCGACCTTCTTGCTGTGATGTGAAAGTGCTGCCCACTGCGCCACCGCACCGCCCACGTTTGAAATAATTTAGTTTAATTGTTGGAATGTATTTGTATTTACATTTACATTTAGTCATTTAGCAGACGCTTTTATCCAAAGTGACTTACAAATGAGGACAAGGAAGCAATTTACACAACAATGAATAAGTGCTATAGGCAAGTTTCAGGTCTGTAAAGTCTAAGAAGGGGAGTATTAGTAGTATTAGTTTTTTTTTTTTTTGGGTACAGTTAGTGTGATATTCAGAGAGGCAATTGCAGATTAGGAAGTGTAGTGGAGACTAAATAGTTGAGTTTTTAGTCGTGGTTGAGTTTTTGTATGTGGTTGACCCCTCTGTTAGTTTTGATAATGATGCAGTCTATTTGATATAAGGGTCTAGTTTGAGAGTGTATACACACACAAACACACACACACATGTATATACTCACACAAACACATATAATTAAGCTCTCACACACACACACATACACACTAATGCGCGCACACATTCAAACTCTCTCTCACCCATTCTAACACATATACCCATATAAACACACACACATACACGCGTGCACACATACACATTTTAACACAAACTCACCACAACACACACACATATAAACATATTGTGCTCACACAAACACATACAGTATAAACACACAAACGCGCACACACACAGACTCTCACCCATTCTAACACACACATACCCACATATGCACACACACATATAAACATTCTAACACACACTTACTACAACACACATACATACAAACTCACACACATATACAAATGTTATACTCAAACAAACAAACACACACACACACACACACACACACACACACACACAAACACACACACACACACACACACACACACACACAAACACACACACACACACACACACACACACACACAAACACACACACACACACACACACACACACACACACACACACACACACACACACACACACACACACACACACACACACACACACACACACAATTTAATTTCCATTTGTTTCATTTTCATTTGTTTATTTTTGGAGATTACAGGAAAAGTTCTGAGCTGTGGAAAATTCATTTGTCGTTTCATTTACTTTGTATGGCAACATTTTTTTTCCTTCACTTTGACAAATTAAAAATACTTTATTCTTTCAATTCATCCCTCCTTACACATAGGAAGATTAATTTGACCACATCAGGTGTACTGTCAACACATGTACTGTAAGCATAACACTTGCATCCACAGAGCGGCTTGCTTTATATCTGAAGCATGCGCTTTATCAGTTTCTGAATTCTGGGGAATCTAACATGATATAATCTATAACAGGATGACTTTGTTATTGTTAAAGCTTCAGAGACCTTTATCTCCAGCTTGTTGACTTCTTGTAAGTGCATTCTTTCATTTATACAGTTGAAGTCATAATTATTAGCCCCCCTCTGTATAGTTTCCCCCAATTTCTGTTTAACAGAGAGCAGATTTCTTCAGCACATTTCTAATCATAATAGTTTAATAATTCATCTCTAATAACTGATTTATTTTCTCTTTGTCATGATGACAGTAAATAATATTAGGCTAGATATTCTTCAAGACACTTCTATACAGCTTAAAGTGACATTTAAAGGCTTCACTAGGGTAATTAGGGTAAAGTTATGGTAATTAAGAAAGTCATTGTATAACAGTGGTTTGTTCTGGAGACAATCCAACACTAATATTGCTTAAGGGGGCTAATAATATTGGTCTTAAAATGGGTTTAAAACAATTAGGAACTACTTTTATTCTAGCCGAAATAAAGCAAATAAGACTTTCTCCAGAAAAACAAATATTAGAGGAAATTCTGTGGAAAGACTCCTGACTCCGTTCAACATCATTTGACAAAGAAAAAACTCGAGGGTGAATAATTCTGACTTCAGCGGTATGTATTATGCAATGTTTAGTTTGATTTACTACACTGAGCAGAGTGAGATGTATTAAACATTAAATGTAACAGTAATGTAATGTAATGCAGTTTTTTTTCTCCTGTTGACAATCAGAGGCTGTGTTGAAACTTAATGCTGAAGGTTTTTATCATCAGTGAAATCAATGACTGCAAGCTACAAACTCAAGCGGCGTCATAACTACTGTAAACATCCCACTGTCAGATTCCACCTTCATCTTGCTCAGCTGGGGTGTAAAAGACACTGAATATTCAGTAATATTATCAGTGTCAATCCGCTGGGTGATATGGAAGCTTGATGAATTACACAGGTTGTTTCCAGCTGTTTTTGCTTACACTTTGACTTTATTTTCCAGTTGCAGTTGAAGATCAAATTATTATTCCTCCTGTGAAATTTAAATTCTTTTGCAAATATTTCCTGTGCTCTTTTAACAGAACAACATTATCAATATCATTTAACCAACTTTTGCTAATTAATCTAGTGAAGCCTTTAAATGACACTTTAAGCTGTATAGAAGTGTCTTGAAGAATATCTAGTCTAATATTATTTACTGTCATCATGACAAAGAGAAAATAAATCAGTTATTAGAGATGAGTTATTAACACTATTATGATTAGAAATGTGGTGGAAAACAATTATCTCTCTATTTTGTGTTTCCTTGAAACAGTCTGTATGTTTAATGGAATGAAAAATAAAACTAATTGAGTGTAAGTTAAGCGATTCACAATTTGACTTTTGGTCTTGGGATTTATCTGAATTGACATGTTGCTTCTATTTCAAATCTTATTCTCATAATTCGCGTGGGTTTCCTCCGGGTGCTCCCCCACAGTCCAAAGACATGCGGTACAGGTGAATTGGGTAGGCTGAATTGTCCGTAGTGAATGAGTGTATGTGTGTGTGGATGTTTCCCAGGAATGGGTTGCGGCTGAAAGGGCATCCGCTGCGTAAAAACTTGCTGGATGGGTTGGCGGTTCATTCCGCTGTGGTGACCCCAGATTAATAAAGGGACTAAGCCGACAACAAAATGAATGAATGGACATATTTCTTTTCCAATTTTTCTCCCAAACATGATTTCTCACAACTTCATGAACATGAGCAAAAAAAGAGAGAAATATAAACAGAATTGCACATAAAATGTCAGAACTAGCAGATAAAAATCTACTTTTTTCATTGCAATAACCTATATAAAACCAGACCCCCGAGCTTTTAGGACCAGGCAAAGCAATATCCCAACATAATACATGAGAGTGAGGGAAATTGTTTTGCAGCCTGTGTAATAAGATCTTACACTACAAGAGAAAGTCTACAAATGACTATCATATAAGAGTCAGCTATTTCCTAACATGTCATTCAGTCATTTTCCTTCGGCTTAGTGCCTTATTTATTAAGGGTCACCACAGCGGAATGAACTGTCAACTATTCCACAGCGGATGACTTTCCAGCCGCAACCCAGTACTGGAAAACAACCATACACATATACACACACACGCCAATACGGGGAGAACATGCAAACTCCACACAGGAACGCCAACTGACCCAGCCGAGGTTTGAACCAGTGACCTTCTTGCTATGAGGCCACAGTGCTAACCACTAAGCCACAGTGCCGCCAATAGTCAATAATTTGTTTTAATTATTCAGCCTGACATGTTTACATGCTCCAAAATATCATTCATTCATTCATTTTTTTGTCGGCTTAGTCCGTGGTTGCCACAGCGGAATGAACCGCCAACTTATCCAGCAAGTTTTTTACGCAGCAGATGCCCTTCCAGCCGCCACCCATCTCTGGGAAACATTCACATACACTCATTCACACACACATTCATACACTTTGGACAATTTAGCCGACCCAATTCACCTGTACCGCATGTCTTTGGACTGTGGGAGAAACCAGAGCACCCGGAGGAAACGCAGGGAGAACATGCAAACTCCACACAGAAACTGAAACTGAGCCGAGGTTCCAACCTGCAACCCAGCGACCTTCTTGCTGTGAGGCGAACGTGCTACCTGCTCCAAAGTATGTGAAATGTTTTTTTAAAATCAAATATATTGTGTGTATTGGAGAAAAAAGTTCTTGTCATTTATAAAGAATATATTTTAGAGCAGTAATCACAATACCGTGATGTTTTTATCCAAGGCTATCATAGTGTCAGAATCTTAAACCTAAAATAAACGCACCTTAAAGTCATAGGTAGACTGCGGCCTCCTCTGCGTCTCCATCTTCAGCTGATCCGAGTTCAGTTTGGCTCCATCACTTTGGCTGTACAAACACGACACCGGCCTCTGGTTTGGTTTATTCCCAGCATTATCGGTTCCTTCACACCCAGCCCTGTGCAGTAAGATATCTCTGGGCATCAGTCCTGTAAACATGGTCGCCTCGTGAACGGATCGAGCTCTTGCTGGTGAGTGTCTAGACTCAGTTTGCGGACTCTGGATCGGTCTGGATCCTCTGTGTAAATCTGAACTATTCCTGTGGTTAGTATTATTGAGTTCCTCATATTCATAAGTCTCTGCTTCTGCTAATTCCCCCAGTCGACCCAATGATTGCGCTCTTTTTCTCACAGACGGACTCCTTCTTCTTAAAGAGTTGGAGCTGGTGACGGAGAGCCGGCTCATCTGAGCGATCGCCGCTGAAATGTAGTCCTCGTGTCCGATGAAACTTCCACGAACGATGCTCTACAAGAGAAAACACAGCAGTCAAAACCAGCACAGACTCAAGATTTTAGTTACACAGGAGGAATACCAGATTAAAGCACATCTACTGTCACCCTACAGCCTGCAGGAGCGTTTACGGTAGGGCTGCACCATATTGGAAAAACATTTTCTGTTGCGAGATTAATTTAATTTCACAAAACAACTTCATCAACTCTGTTACGGTTGCCGTATATTGGTGGAATTTTTGCGTCCCGTTCTCTCTCTCTTTTTCTCTCTCTCTCCCCATCTCTACCTGTCGTATCCTTTAGGTACGCCTTCGCGGAAGCCGATTGGTCAGGAGACCAGTCACTCATCATTGGGTGACGTGGCGCTGTCACATATAAGGACGCCAGGGAGAGCGGATGACAGCGCGCTTTTCCTTTGATCCTGTTTTTGTGTGTTTTTGCCGACATGATTTTGTTATTCGTTAATTTTGCTTAACTTTTGTTTGGATAAAATTATTTAGTATATTTTCTGCCCATTTTTGAACGACTTTGTGATTTCTGTACATTTATATTCGATTGTTTGTTTGTTACTTTGGCACAACTCTTACCTGGCAAACAAAAAGAGATTATTGATAGTTAACTTTGTCCTCAGATTAAGGTGGACAGGGAAGATGTCGTACGACTTCCATCTTACATACACGTAGTCAATCCATTGTTTAAAACACCAGGTAAGAAAGTGAATGCCACTTATGTATTTGTTTTGTTTTAGTTCAGAATAGGTAAGGTTACGGCGCTCGGCGCTGAAGATTTTTCTTTTCATGTTTCTAGTGAGGTAAGGGGTTTGCTTATGAGTTAGAATTGTTTTGTTATATTTATTTCTTTGATTTGGCTTCACTAGCGTCCCCTTACTCTTGAGTTGACCTAATTTTGTTTGATACTTTGTTTTTTTTTTTACTTTATTATTGTAAATATTTTTCTTATTGTATATATATTTGGGCATTATTCTGATTTCACTTTTTGTACATTTAATCACTTTTGTTGGCAGTCTTGTTGTTTGTGTCTTTTGCTTTAACCCACCATCTTGTAAAAGTACCACACCTTTTAAATGTTATTACTTTTACCCTAGACTAACATCAAAGAGGTTGTAACAAACTCTATTTGGAAAGCTTTCGTCAGCTTATTCTCATAGGGATTTTGTAGGTGATCTGCATAAAATATACAAAATTACACATAAAAATATCAAACAAACAAATAAAAACACGGAAGAAATTAATCGAACGATCATCAAATAATAATAGTGGTGTCACGGAGGCGCAGTGGGTAGCACAAACACCTCACAGGAAGAAGGTCACTGATTCGAGCATCGGCTGGGTCAGTTGACGTTTCTGAGTTTGCATGTTCTCCCAGTGTTTGCATGGATTTCCTCTGGGTGCTTCGGTTTCCGCCACAGTCCAAACACATGCATAGGTGAATTGGGTAAGCTAAAACTGAGTGTGGATGGGTGTGTGGATGTTTCACAGTGTTGGGTTGTGACTGGAAGGGCATCCTCTGTGCAAAACATATGCTGGATAAGTTGGCGGTTCATTCCACTGTGGCAACGCCAGATTAATAAAGAAACTAAGCCAAAAAGAAAATGAATGAATAACAATAATAATTCTTTACATGTATATATATATATATATATATATATATATATATATATATATATATATATATATATATAGCGTATTTTTGGACACTCAAAGAGCTTTACACATTTTTGGGGGGAATCTATTCATCCACCACCAGTGTGCAGTATCCAGCTTGATATTGCATATTGCGCCAGACTGTACACCATACACCAGCTGATTTGGTGGAGAGGAGCATAGCCGGCCCCTTTCTATAAGCGAATTGAGCAGCTGCTTAGGGCCCCACCTCCACTAGGGGGCGCCCACAACCCGCTAGTGGTGTGAGCCGTTTCCTGTCTGAAATCATTTTTATTTGCATTTTACAAGTTATCTTCATTGACGGTGCTTTAGTGCTTCAATACTCATACATTTTCTGATTTTTATTTTTTTAAATCACAATTTTATTAAAGGCGAGGCAATGGTGCAGTAGGTAGTGCTGTTGCCTCACAGCAAGAAGGTCGCTGGTTTGAGCCTCGGCGTTTCTGTGTGGAGTTTGCATGTTCTCCCTGCCTTCGCGTGGGTTTCCTCCGGGTGCTCTGGTTTCCCCCACAGTCCAAACACATGTGGTACAGGTGAATTGGGTTGGCTAAATTGTCCGTAGTGTATGAGTGTGTGTGTAAATGTGTGTGTGGAC
Source organism: Danio rerio (assembly GCF_052040795.2). Lineage (NCBI taxonomy): Eukaryota > Metazoa > Chordata > Actinopteri > Cypriniformes > Danionidae > Danio > Danio rerio. Next base: position 57,947,570 of record NC_141040.1, on the reverse strand, counting down.
GTTTCCCAGAGATGGGTTGCGGCTGAAAGGGCATCCTCTGCATCAAAATTGCTGGATAAGTTGGCAGTTCATTCCGCTGTGGCGACCCCGGATTAATAAAGGGACTAAGCCGACAAGAAAATGAATGAATGCTGGAATGAATGAATTTTATTAAAGCTGAAATTGTTTTCATGTTTGCGAGCTCAAGCACGGACACAGCCATGGCCTTTGCTTCATTGCTTGCCATTATACACCTGCTTTATTTTGGAAATTGGATTGTGAAAATGAAACGAAAGGTTCTTCTTCAGAAGTAGACAAACGGACAAGCACAAAATCTTTTTTAGCATCACTTTTAAGTGCTAATGATGATGTTATAGACATCTAGTAGCACAATTATTGAAAAAAGGCAATTACAGATCAATAAACGCCGTCTACTTATATGAAATATTTATTTTTTTCCTGGTTTTACAGACCCGTCTTCAGTCTAAAAACTCTTTCACTGACATATTTTGCACAATGGTGATATTTTTTTCTGAAACATGTTTACAAAAGTGATGTCCTAAATAATCATATTAACTAAATAATAAATTTTATTAATATGATTAATAAAATTAATTAATTAAATTATGAATTATTAACATATTTAAATTAAATTATGAATTCATTAATATATTAATTAAATTATGAGTTATTTATAGCTGAAAATAAGCTCTGGACCCTGCTTCTCAAATGTAAAGAACAGGGAAGGACACTGAAGGGAATAATATTGTGTTTGGGTATTAACAATAACCCAGTAAATCTTGCCTCCCCTTTTCTTATGTTTTTTTTCTCTGAATATTTTTCATATTTATTTTATATTATATTAAACAATCTCTGCATTAATGTTAAATGTTCTGTCGTTGTTGTTTTAGTTTTTAATGAGTTCAGAATGTATATTTTATTACTAAGAAAATAACTCGTAAAATGTCTTATAATTTAAAGAAAAAACCCTTGGAATTCATTCATTCATTCAATAATTTTCCTTTGGCTTAGTCCATTTATTCATCAGGGGTCCCCACAGTGGAATAAACCACCAACTTATCCAGCATATGTTTTACACAACGGATGCCCCTCCAGCTGCAACCCAGTACCGGGAAACACCCATACACACTAATTTACACACACATACTGAACACTACGGCTAATTAAGTTGATCAATTCCCCTATAGCGCATGTGTTTGGACTGTGGGGGAAACCGGAGCACCTGGAGGAAGCCCACGCCAACACGGGGAGAACATGCAAACGCAAACTGACCCAGCTGTGACTTTCTTGCTGCGAGGCCACAGTGCTAACCCCTGAGCCACTGCACCACCCAATGTTGTCATTATTATTATAAATGATTAGGATCAGCAGATGAGAGGTTTGATGATTCTGAAACAGCACGTCTGCATTCACAGGATTTACTAGAGTAAATGATTATATAAGTGTGATGTTGAGCAGGTCTGTCAGGTCATAATTAGCCCACAGAAACACTTCAGATCAGATTGTTCAAAGATTTGAATGGAGCGCCTGATACGTGAGAACCCTGGGGAAATATTACAGAGGAGATATTAAGCACAGACAGAACCTGTTTAACAGATGCACCATTACTGCAGAGCCATTACGCGCATGACTGGAAGAAAAATATAAGACACACAGTAGAAAGCAGAAGTTTACATACACTGTATAAAAGGGCACATAAACATTAAAAAAGTCAGATGTTAATGTGACTGAACGTTTCTCTATTAGGTAAGTTAGGATCATCAATTTTGTTTCTGTTCTGCTTAATAGCAGAATAATGAGAGAGATATTGTTTGAGAAATTGTTCTAACTCTTCTTGAAAGTCAAGTTTACACACAATAAGATTATTCTGCCTCTGAAAAAGCTCAGATGATGATGTCAAGGTTTTGAACGTTTCTGATTGGCTAATTGACGACATTTGAGTTAATGTGAGGCACAACTGTAGAATAGTGTTGAAGGAAAAGCTCAAACACACTGCTTCCTTGTGTGACAACATGGAGAATCAACAAGCCAGAATCAACAACAAAAGCCAGATTATAATGTGCTAAATGACACTGGGAAAAAGACTCATGTTTGGAGACATGTCCTGTGCTCTGATTGAGCTAAGATTGAACTGTTTGGCCATAATGAGCAGTGTTACATTTGGAGGACAAAGGGGAAAGCGCACAAGCCTAGGAACACCAACCCTACTGTGAAGTATGGGGACGGCAGCATCATGTTGTGTTTTGCTGGTCCACTTCACAGCATAGATGGCATCATGAAGAAAGAACATTATGGAGAAATACTGAAGCAACATCTCAAGACATCAGCCAGGAAATTAAAACTGGGCCACAAATGGCTCTTCCAGACAGACCATGACCCTTAGCATAGTGCCAAATTAGTTCAAATGTGCTATAAGGACAACAGAGTGAATGTTCTGGAGTGGCCATCACAAAGCCCTGAACTCAATCCTATAGAAAATGTGTGGGCAGAGTTTAAAAAGCTTGTGCGAGCAAGACAGCCTACAAATCTGACTCAGTTACAGCAATTCTGTGGGGAGGAATGGGTCAAAACTCCTGCAAACTATTGTGAGAAGCGTGTGGAAGGAGACCCACAACATTTGACCAAAGTTATACAGTTTAAAAGCAAAGCTAAAAAATACCAAGGAAATGTGTGAAAACTTTTGACCGTCTAGAAATTAATAATAATAATAAAAAAGAATTCTCTCATTATTCTGGCATTTAGCAAATGTAAATCACTTAGGTAATCCTAACGGACCTGAAATAGTAAAGGTTTAGTATGATTTACCATCAGACATTTATTAAAAATGATTATGTTCATTTTTTTAGAGTGTATGTAAACTTCTGGTGTTAACTGTATATAAGGCTCTGTTGTGTGATGTTTTATAGAAAATACTACTGTATTTCAAATTTAGCTGGAAAAAATAGGAGAGAGAGAATTTTAGGTTTATTTCCATTTCTTTTTACTTTTCTATAGTAATAAAAATATTCTAACATTTAAAAGTCACCAACAGCAATAAATAATAGACAAAAGGTAAAATACATAAATAATAATAATGATAATGTTCATTCATTCATTCATTCATTCATTTTCTTGTCGGCTTAGTCCCTTTATTAATCTGGGGTTGCCACAGCAAAATGAACCACCAACTGATCCAGCAAGTTTTTACGCAGTGGATGCCCTTCCAGCCGCAACCCATCTCTGGGAAACATCCACACACACACACACACACATACACTACGGACAATTTTTAGCCTACCAATTTCACCTGTACCGCATGTGTTTGGACTGTGGGGGAAATCGGAGCACCCTGAGGAAACCCACTCGAACGCAGGGAGAACATGCAAACTCCACACAGAAACACCAACTGAGCCAAGGATCGAACCAGCGACCTTCTTGCTGTGAGGCGACAGCACTACCTACTGCGCCACTGCCTCGCCATAATGATAATATATAAGATAAAAATCTGAAACTGTTGTTTAATGTTTACTTTTGTTAAAAATTGTACAGTTTTAGAAGGATTTACATTTAAAAATATTTCATTTAAAGTCTCTCCTGATAAAAATTGTTGTCTGATAACATTAAAAATAGGGCATTCCACAAGTATGTGTTTAACATACTTTAGTTTAGTTTGGTTTCTGCTGTAATATTGGCATTTGGGTGTTTCTTCTCCTTTAAGTAATGTTCATGTATAAACAATCTCATCGCGTCTTGAGTTAAAAATAAATGAGATTTTCTTTCTATTTCTGGCTGAATTTCAAAAAGTTTATTTCCGAGCACTGATCCCATTCTGCTTGGCATTTGTTTAGAATATCGCCTTTTATTAGTGGCTTTAAATCCGAAGGTTGGATTTTGCACTCCTTTATCTTGTAAGGGCTGTTTTGGCGGCTTTGTCAGCTTGTTCATTTCCAAATATTCCAGCATGTCCTGGGATCCAGCAGAAAACTATATTATAAAACTTTCTCTGTAGTTCGTTCACTTTGATAAAAAATGTCAATAATAATGGGATGCTCCAGTTTAAAAGAATTCAATGTTTGTAGACAAGATTTAGAGTCAGAAAAACTAATAAAATTGTGTTCTTCAAAAATATAAAAGAAAAAACTCAAGATAACTACATAATATTTTCCAGATAAATTTGTTGAATTGTCATAAAAATAGTCTCAAAGCTGTGCAAAAACCAAACAAATATGAATAAATAAATCATATTTATTATCAGTTTATGTCAACATAAGTTTATATATTCCTCATATGTTTTGCTTTGTTGAGAGAAAATAGCTTTTTTTGTAAATATTTCAAACTATGTACAGATTTTTATAACGAAAGCAATCACTGATTTTTTTTCTTTCTTTTCAGAATGAAATATGATCAGGATGTGTTTCTGTGAGATTCACTGACCTGGTTACTAAATACATAGTAAATACATAATAATGTAAAACATCTCATAGTATTACAGGAATGTACAACGTACAGGATCTATCCATGCACAACAATGACACCTTATTTTACTGGATATTTATGAAAATATGCAAACTGCTATGAACAATTCATAATTAATTTTGGAGATTATTAATTGAATACTTTAGAATACTTTATTGGAGGAAAATAAGATCTAGAAATATATGTAGACATATATATACAGGTGAAGTCAGAATTATTAGCCCCCTTGTTTATTTTTTCCCCCAACTTCTGTTTAACAGAGCAGATTTCTCCACCACATTTTTAACCATTATAGTTTTAATAACTCATCTCTAATAACTGATTTATTTTCTCTTTGCCATGATGACAGTAAATAATATTTGACTAGATATTCTTCAAGACACTTCTATACAGCTTAAAGTGACATTTAAAGGCTTCACTAGGTTAATTAGGGTAACTAGGCAGGTTAGGGTAATTAGGCAAGTTATTGTATAGCGATGGTTTGTTCTGTAGACTATCGGAAAAAAATAATGCTTAAAGGGGCTAATAATTTTGTCCCTAAAATGGCAACCCAGGCTCATTCTGAAAACGTAGTCCAGCGGACGTTTCTGGATACCGTGAAATACGTCCCGGGAGGTAAGTATTTGTGCAGATTTTGTTTTCGTGAATACGCAAGAGGTCGCTGTGTGCGCTTTTTCGTATCTGGAATGTCTTTCGCGAGTACCGTTCACGCCCACGCTGTTCTTGCGTCAACCCACCAGAGGCCGCTGTCTGACTGACTGAATGATTGACTGCGCGACCGGCCAATCGGCTGACCCGCCCTCCTCCTTCCCTGAACCCAACCAGTTTTACCGCCCGCCCGCTCACTCACTTTCCTAAACCCGAGCAACAATTTAGAAAAGCCGTCTAGAAAAAGAAAAGCCCTCGTCTGTTTTTTTTTTTTTTTTTACACGTTTTCGGATTTTAGCACGTTCTCACCCTGTTGTTCACTCGTTCGCTTTACTTTTTGGATTCTGTTTTTGTCTTACCTGATTTCTGGAACCGCTCTTCCCCGGACTCGAAGCTGGACGCCTTTGTCAGCTCCTCCTCTCTGCATCTGAAGTCCGCCGACGCACACGATGAGCTGACCAGACAAACTAATTGCGGCGGGAAAGCCCTCCACACGGAGGTAAGCTGTCAGCCGGCAAGCGCGAAAGGGAACGGCGTCACACCGCCCCGTAGCGTTCGCTTAAGAAAATGAAATGCAGCCATACGTACCTACCGGGACGTATTTCGTGGTCTCCAGAAACGTCCACAGGACTATGTTTTCAGAATGAGTTTGGGTTGTAAAATGGGGTTTAAAAAATTAAAAAGTGCTTTTACTCTAGCCGAAATAAAAGAAATAAGACTTTCTCCAGAAGAAAAAAAACGTGTGCTATATACCTAATAGTTACAACAATATATAAATCAAGTTATATTATAATGATCAATATAACTGTTTATTCTAAAACACACACACACGATGCATGCATCCATAAGCAGGTGTTTTTACCTTCTGTGGTCTGACCTGCACCTGTGTGAAGCTGGACGGGTCCACCACTGGTTTGGGCCTCTTCAGCGTCTCTATGAGGCTCTGCCATTGCGGCGGCAACCCGATAAAACAACCCTGAACTGGATCAAAAGAAGTGTGCACGCGGTGCTGGAAGTTCTTAGGTGTGGAGATCTCCAACTTCCTCTTCTTCTTCTTCCTCCTCTGGAACATTCTGGCGGCCTGTGGAAAGCAAGAGTTGCTGGCATCATCATACGATACACGCAGCTTATCCAGAAAAACCATGAAGCTGCTTTTATAACACACAGGACATGATCAGCTGAAGAGAGTGAACAAACACCAGCCGACACACTAACAAAACAGCACTCAAGAGGGGGCGGAGACTTGAGCTGTCAATCACACACACATGATGACACGCCCCCTTTTTGATCTTCTGCACAAGCACTTTCACACAGGCTCAATACTGCTGCAGGTTTAACTGAGGTCACAGTCTGAAAAACAAAAAACTATGTACTGATTCTGGTACACTGGATTTCACAAGCTTGTAGAATAAAATAAAAACCTCTAAAGCAGGGGTGCCCAAACCTTTTCTTATAAAGGGTCAAAAACCCTTGATTGAGGGGTGTGGGCTAAATATATGTTTGCCATGAGTAATTTCCTGATTTATTTGCAAATATTTAAAAAATAACTAGAAAATTTTGCTTTGAATCGTATTAACTATTCATTCTTTCATTCATCTTCTTTTCGACAAAGTCCCTTTATTAATCTGGGCTCACCACAGTGGAATGAACCGCCAACTTATCCATGCACACTCACACACACACACAAACACTACGGACAATTTAGCCAACCTAATTCCCCTATAGCGCATGTGTTTGGACTGTGGGAGAAACCGGAGCACCAGGAGGAAACCCACGCCAACATGGGGAGAACATGCAAACTCCACCCAGAAACGCCAATGAAAAAGCCGGGACTCGAATCAGCGACCTTCTTGCTGTGAGGCGATCATGCTACCCACTGTGCCACCGTGCAGCCCTCATATTAATTAATTAGTATAATTTTTAAACATTTTATAATGAACTAATTACAGTAAAAACATAAACAATCCCATTTATAACACAATGGAGTTCAATGCTGAAAGCACTAGTCGACCTGCTCCTGCCTTTGCCTTAATTTGCTTGCCGATGTCTTGTGCATTGCTTTTTGTGACAGCTTTTACATTTTAAAAGTCTGATTCATTTGTTTAATTGAAACATTTAATTTCAGTTGCTTTTTTTTGTAGCTCAGCAATAAAACATCTCTGTTAAAGGCGTTTGCTCCAACCACCTTCCCAACATTCTTTTCAGATGAAATGGTGGGCCAAATTAAAGGTTACCATGGGCCAACTTTGGCCCGCGGGACATTTTCTTTTCAGCTAAGTCTCTTTATTAATCTGGGGCCGCCACAGCGGAATGAACAGTCAACTATTCCAGCATATGTTTTAGGGAGCGGATGTCCTTCCAGCCGCAACCCATCACTGGGAAACATCCATACACACTCATTCACTACGAACAATTTAGCCTACCCAATTTCCCTATAGCTCATGTGTTTGGACTGTGGGGGAAACCGGAGCACCCGGAGCAAACCCATGCCAACACAGGGAGAACATGCAAACTCCACACAGAAACACCAACTGACCCAGCCAAAGCTGGAACCAGCAACCGTCTTGATTCTTCGTGATTGTGCTACCCACAGTGCCACTGTGCTGGCCCTATGATCAGATTGAACGGCTAATTCATAATCTATCACATGCATTCTGATGTTATGATTTTGTTTATAAACATTTCAGCCAATTCTGGATGTTCCTTGACAATTAAATCGTCAAATCTAATATACCAATGTACAATTTAGAGGAGACAAATCCAATTGTGTGTGTTTATGTGTGCGAGTGCATGTGTGTGTAAATAAGAATAAAAATAGGAAAATACATAATATTTAAACTTTTATATGTAATGTAATATTATGTAATTTATTATTTTATTGAATACTAATAATAATAATTATTACTATTGGTGAGGTATTTCAGAGGTAAAAAAATACTTTTTTACTTTTATTTTTAGGGTGAAGTTTATTTATATACTAATTTCGAGAGGATCTTGTGCTTATGATTGATCACAGCCGGTCCCGTATTAGCCAATACATGATTCACCAATCAGACGATTCCTAACTCGCCATAAATATCTAGAGCAGGGGTGTCAAACTCAATTCCTGGAGCGCCGAAGCCCTGCACAGTTTAGTTCCAACCCTGCTCCAACACACTTACCTGTAGGTTTCAAACAAGCCTGAAGGACTTTAGTTTGATCAGGTGTGTTTAATTAGGGTTGGAACTAAACTGTGCAGAGCTGCGGCCCTTTTGGGTCAGAGTTTGACACCTGTGATCTAGAGTTTCATACCACAGTTATCTTTGCCTTGAAGAATCCCCCCTTCCACCCCTACTCCTCCTAATTTCCTCCATTGGGCGACATAGCAGCCCAGTGGTTAACACTGTTGCCTCACAGCAAGAATGACACTGGTCCAAGTCCTGACCAGGCCAGTCAATGTTCCTGAGTGGACCTTACATGTTCTCCCCTGAGTCCGGTTTTCCTCCCAAAGACATGCGACTTAAATAAATTGACTAATGCAAACTGGCACAAAAGACGTGCTCCTAGTCAGTAGTCATCTCTTCATAACAATCCCTAATTGGTCATAAGCTGTAAACAGCAGAAGAGTTCTAAAGATCTACCTGAGCTTAAACTCCCCTCTTGCCCTGCAAACGGGAGGGAACCCCAGGCTCGAGGATCTTATGAGCTCAGGGCTCTCTCCCAGGACAGTACGCTAAACATCATACAGTTTATTGTTCAATCTTGTGAAAAAATTGTGAATACTTCAACATAAATAATGTTGTAAAAATGATCTAATAACATTATTATTAAAGACCAGATCATTCCAAGCTCAGTTGCACTAATTTATTAATACCTGACTGCTCAAGAGCACATCAGCTGGGTGTTCAATACCTTCAATGCCTGCTGATACTGGGAATCGAACCTGCAACCTTTGAAACATATTTCCAGCTCGCTCTTCATGTATCCTTTTGCTCAGAAAAATCTATAAAGTAAAGAACTTACTAGACTGAAATTACGTTTAAAATAATGAGCCTCAAATATGATCATCGGGTTTATTTCCAGAACATTTACACTCTCTGATCCTAAAAAAAAATATTAAATACAACAAAAAAATGTGTTGCTGTACACTTTATATGACATTACACCACATATATCTGTTGAGTGCTTGATTGGCTGATGGGTATTCTGAGGTGTTTCTTTATTGTCCGATTAAAAAAGTAGTTCCGGCAGGTTTTAAGTGCATTAAAGCTCCATATCACTCCGCTGAATTAGTTATTTCACAGTCAAAAATCACATCAAAACACAACAGAAGGAGGAGATGTGGAAACTAGTGCTACACACAGGAGACATTTGAGGAGGACAAAAACCTGACAAATGAACTCTCAAACACAGCGTCTCAACAGTGGACACCAGAGGAGAAGCACAATAATGCACTCCGGGATGGGGAGTTATTATAATAGTGCATCCCAGGTGTGCATTATTTACTAATAATTCAACAGTCCATCATCAGCTATTCTTTACATAATGTTAGTGTAGTTAGTTCAGTTGTCCTGCATTAACCTGATCAATAGTGTCACTGCAGGAAAACATTAGCAGTCGTGTCTGTCTGTCTGTGTGAGCGAACATATTGACGTCTGATCTCTGTTCAGCTTTTTTTCCCCAGTAATGCTTTGTGTCCTTAAGTGACGCCCAGCTTTTTTTTTTATATAAATAAAAAAAACAATTATTGGGTTTTTCACAACACTAAAACAAGACGTTTGAACATCTGAACAACACATTACGACAAAACAACTCCAGGATAACATACAAAACTTACAAATAATAACAACAGTAAGAAAAAAAACCCGAATAAATAAGTAAATAAAAATAAATAATAAATAAATTAATTAATTAAATAAATAAATCGTTCATGATATTTCATGTGCACTGCTATTCAAATTTCATGTAAAAATCCTTATGAATCCGAAAATATTCTTGCTGCAAATTAATAAACTGCTCCTATGTCATCTGTTGTCAGTCACTAAACATGGAAACCATAGTTTGTAAGCTTTCATTAATATAACTTTTTATTATTTTCAATATTACTTTAGTATAAAGGTGCTGTTGTAATCAAATCAGTCAGTGTTGTTTTCCTTCTCTCGTACCCAGAGCTTTACATTTCCGCTGCTGTAGCTCCCTGTGATCTGAAGGAATCACTTTGACTGAGTGATTGACAGCGAATATTAACCAATGTATTCGCGTTCAGTGCAGGAGCAGTGGGCCAATCAGAAGAGCTTGTAGGCGTGGGAAGCATTGCAGGCTTTGTTTACTGCAGCCAGATGACATGTTGACTGTTTTAAACCATTCCTGAGCTCTGCATTGGTGTTTTTAGGTGCAGATATGCACTTGTGTGAATGGCTCCTAAATACGCGCATGTGGTGAACATTTTGCAGTGCACACGGCAACAATTTTAAGCACCTGCACAAATGCTCCCAAATATATTTTGAGCTCGCATAGATAAATCTCTGCCGCATATGCAGCCAAAACGGTCGCAATTTCGAGCCCTGAATGCAATTTCAAATTCAAGCAGGTTCAAGCACTTTTGTCCAAAATCCAAGCACTTTTCTAACCTTGAAAACACCATTAAAAATCAAGCATTTTCCAGGATTTCCAGCACCTTTACTCGTTTTATAATATTTCCCAAATGATGTATAACAGAGCACTGTACTGTCTGTCTGTATTTTGCACTGTCTGTCTGTATTTTACACTGTCTGTCTGTATTTTGCACTGTCTGTATTTTGCACTGTCTGTCTGTATTTTACACTGTCTGTCTGTATTTTGCACTGTCTGTTTTTTACACTGTCTGTCTGTATTTTACACTGTCTGTCTGTATTTTACACTGTCTGTCTCTATTTTGCACTGTCTGTATTTTACACTGTCTGTCTGTATTTTGCACTGTCTGTCTGTATTTTGCACTGTCTGTCTGTATTTTGCACTGTCTGTATTTTGCACTGTCTGTATTTTACACTGTCTGTCTGTATTTTACACTGTCTGTCTGTATTTTGCACTGTCTGTATTTTACACTGTCTGTCTGTATTTTGCACTGTCTGTATTTTACACTGTCTGTCTGTATTTTGCACTGTCTGTCTGTATTTTGCACTGTCTGTCTGTATTTTGCACTGTCTGTATTTTACACTGTCTGTCTGTATTTTGCACTGTCTGTATTTTACACTGTCTGTCTGTATTTTGCACTGTCTGTATTTTGCACTGTCTGTCTGTATTTTGCACTGTCTGTATTTTGCACTGTCTGTATTTTACACTGTCTGTCTGTCTGTATTTTGCACTGTCTGTCTGTATTTTGCACTGTCTGTCTGTATTTTGCACTGTCTGTATTTTACACTGTCTGTCTGTATTTTGCACTGTCTGTATTTTGCACTGTCTGTATTTTACACTGTCTGTCTGTATTTTGCACTGTCTGTATTTTACACTGTCTGTCTGTATTTTACACTGTCTGTCTGTATTTTGCACTGTCTGTCTGTATTTTGCACTGTCTGTCTGTATTTTGCACTGTCTGTATTTTGCACTGTCTGTATTTTACACTGTCTGTCTGTATTTTACACGGTCTGTCTGTATTTTGCACTGTCTGTCTGTATTTTGCACTGTCTGTATTTTGCACTGTCTGTCTGTATTTTGCACTGTCTGTCTGTATTTTGCACTGTCTGTATTTTACACTGTCTGTCTGTATTTTACACTGTCTGTCTGTATTTTGCACTGTCTGTATTTTGCACTGTCTGTCTGTATTTTGCACTGTCTGTCTGTATTTTGCACTGTCTGTATTTTACACTGTCTGTCTGTATTTTACACTGTCTGTCTGTATTTTGCACTGTCTGTATTTTGCACTGTCTGTATTTTACACTGTCTGTCTGTATTTTACACTGTCTGTCTGTATTTTGCACTGTCTGTCTGTATTTTGCACTGTCTGTATTTTGTACTGTCTGTCTGTTTTTAACACTATCTGTCTGTATTTTACACTGTCTGTCTGTATTTTACACTGTCTGTCTGTATTTTGCACTGTCTGTATTTTACACTGTCTGTCTGTATTTTGCACTGTCTGTCTGTATTTTGCACTGTCTGTCTGTATTTTGCACTGTCTGTCTGTATTTTGCACTGTCTGTATTTTACACTGTCTGTATTTTGCACTGTCTGTCTGTATTTTACACTGTCTGTCTGTATTTTGCACTGTCTGTATTTTACACTGTCTGTCTGTATTTTGCACTGTCTGTATTTTACACTGTCTGTCTGTATTTTGCACTGTCTGTCTGTATTTTGCACTGTCTGTATTTTACACTGTCTGTCTGTATTTTACACTGTCTGTCTGTATTTTGCACTGTCTGTATTTTACACTGTCTGTCTGTATTTTACACTGTCTGTCTGTATTTTGCACTGTCTGTCTGTATTTTACACTGTCTGTCTGTATTTTGCGCTGTCTGTATTTTGCACTGTCTGTCTGTATTTTACACTGTCTGTCTGTATTTTGCACTGTCTGTATTTTACACTGTCTGTCTGTATTTTGCACTGTCTGTATTTTACACTGTCTGTCTGTATTTTGCACTGTCTGTCTGTATTTTGCACTGTCTGTATTTTGCACTGTCTGTCTGTATTTTGCACTGTCTATATTTTACACTGTCTGTATTTTGCACTGTCTGTATTTTACACTGTCTGTCTGTATTTTACACTGTCTGTCTGTATTTTGCACTGTCTGTATTTTAAACTGTCTGTCTGTCTGTATTTTGCACTGTCTGTCAGTATTTTGCACTGTCTGTCTGTATTTTGCACTGTCTGTATTTTACACTGTCTGTCTGTATTTTGCACTGTCTGTATTTTACCCTGTCTGTCAGTATTTTGCACTGTCTGTATTTTGCACTGTCTGTATTTTACACTGTCTGTCTGTATTTTACACTGTCTGTCTGTATTTTACACTGTCTGTCTGTATTTTGCACTGTCTGTCTGTATTTTGCACTGTCTGTCTGTATTTTGCACTGTCTGTCTGTATTTTACACTGTCTGTCTGTATTTTACACTGTCTGTCTGTATTTTGCACTGTCTGTCTGTATTTTGCACTGTCTCTATTTTACACTGTCTGTCTGTATTTTACACGGTCTGTCTGTATTTTACACGGTCTGTCTGTATTTTGCACTGTCTGTATTTTGCACTGTCTGTCTGTATTTTGCACTGTCTGTCTGTATTTTGCACTGTCTGTATTTTACACTGTCTGTCTGTATTTTACACTGTCTGTCTGTATTTTGCACTGTCTGTCTGTATTTTGCACTGTCTGTCTGTATTTTGCACTGTCTGTCTGTATTTTGCACTGTCTGTATTTTACACTGTCTGTCTGTATTTTGCACTGTCTGTATTTTGCACTGTCTGTATTTTACACTGTCTGTCTGTATTTTACACTGTCTGTCTGTATTTTGCACTGTCTGTCTGTATTTTGCACTGTCTGTATTTTGCACTGTCTGTCTGTATTTTGCACTGTCTGTCTGTATTTTGCACTGTCTGTCTGTATTTTACACTGTCTGTCTGTATTTTGCACTGTCTGTCTGTATTTTGCACTGTCTGTATTTTACACTGTCTGTCTGTATTTTGCACTGTCTGTCTGTATTTTACACTGTCTGTCTGTATTTTGCACTGTCTGTCTGTATTTTGCACTGTATTTTGCACTGTCTGTCTGTATTTTGCACTGTCTGTATTTTGTATTTTCTGGAGCCAGCACCTAAGCTTTTCACTCATCATAGCACACATGTGACAATAAAAGTGATTTGATTTGAGCAAGGACATTTCCAAAGTATTTTGTGTAATATTTTTTCTTCTGGGGAAAGTCTTACCTCTTTTAGTTTGTCTGGTATGAAAGCAGTTTTCAATTTTTATAAAAGTAATTGTCTACATATAAAACACTGTTGTCCAATCAATTGCCAAGTTAATCTACCTTGCCTAATTAGATTAATTAACCTAGTTAAGCCTTTAAATGTCACTTTAAGCTGAATACTAGTATCTTGCAAAATTACTAGTAAAAAAATATGCAGTGATGCATGATTTTTATATACTTTCCAGAAAACAAGACATGACATCCTAAGCTTTTCTGCTTGTAGACATGTGTTGATTTATAAATATTATGATTTGAGGGAAAAAATGCAGACAGAGAAACAGTGTGCATTATCAGAGCAAAACCACCTAAAAATAAACACCATTTTTATGGATTCATCGCCTCATTTTTTCTTGAAATGATCAACTTCTTGAAAGTTCTGCAAGGGTTTTGTAAACAAATGCATCGAGTTTTAAGACTATTTAATTTGTCTAATCTTCATCTGCAATATCCTGCGCTCTTAAATTTGCTTAGCCAAATCATTTAAAGCCGGATAAGAAGTCTTTCTATTAGCAGATACATTATCTACACTGCCTGACAGTAGTCTTGTCGTCTCTCCGAGTTTTATAAACAGCAAATAATAAGTTGACTTCTTGTTGATCATTTGGTATCAGAAGTGTCTTATATAAAAGGCAAAGGCCTCTAGATTTTGCTTATTTGAGCACAATAAAATCTGATCCTGTCTTGATTTATTAATGATTTCATTACGACAGTAAGCTCTGACTCTTGTTAGACTAAAGTCTTGTGACTGATCAGAGGGTCTTACCTGTAAGATCGAGTGTTTTCCTCAGTTCAGCTGTTCATTTCCTCCAGCAGAGTCTGAGCAGCAGTAAAGGACCTGAGTAAGACACACTCCTTCATCCAGCGCCTGTTTGATGAGCGGGTGTGGAGAGAAACACATGACAGATGAGAAGCATACACATACATACACACACACGCATATGCACACGTTTATGTACACACGCATACACAACCACACGCACACACACACACACAAATAAGCCTCTTTTATACATATATTTACTCACACACAAACACACATGTATATACTCACACAAACACATATAATTAAGCTCTCACACACACACATACACACTAATGCGCACACACACATTCAAACTCTCTCTCACCCATTCTAACACATATACCCATAAACACACACACATACACATTTTAACACACACTCACCACAACACACACACATATAAACATATTGTGCTCACACAAACACATACAGTATAAACACACAAACGCGCACACACACAGACTCTCACCCATTCTAACACACACATACCCACATACGCACACACACATATAAACATTCTAACACACACACTTACTACAACACACATACATACAATCTCACACACATATACAAATGTTATACTCACACAAACACACACACGTGCATACTGTACACACTACTGTGCACACGCCATTCTAACACACTTATACTCACTTAAACACACACATACTTGCACGCACACATAATCACATTCTAACACACACTCGCCACAACACACACACACTCTCTCTCTCTCTCTCTCTCTCAAACACACACACATGCAAACTCTCATTACTCACTTACACAATCATACACATACATCCACACAAACACACACACATACATGCATGCACACACAGACACACACACATGCATGCATGTACACAGATACACACACTTACATAGACATACATGCACAAACACAAACATGTAAACACACACACATAATCATACACACATACATACATACATGCACAAACATGCAAACACGCAAGTAAACACACACACACACACACACACAATCATTCACACTCAGACACATGCAAGCATATACACACACAAACAATGATACATAACCATACACACTTGTGCACACACACATGCACACACACACAAACATGCAAGCAGACAGACAAAAACACACACTCATACACTCATGCATAAACAAACACACAAATATGCACACATACATAGTCTCACACAGACATGCAGACAGACACACACACACACACAAGCAAGCACACACACAAACTCGAACACATATGCAGACAGACACATACGCAAGCACAAACACACTGGAACACTGACACACAACCATACACACAAACATGCAAGCACAGACAGAAAAACACACACAAAACACACATGCACACACTACTACACATATGCACAGACACAACACACATGCATGCATTCACATACACACACAAAATCGCGCATGCACAAATGCACACAGACACACTCACTCAAACATGCAATCATTCAGACACATGCATATCCAGAGACACACATGAACATATATAAACACATGCAGACAGTAGAACACACACACACACACACACACACACACACACACACACACACACACACACACACACTTTTTTTATTTGTCTTACTACAGCTTTGAATTTTTTTTTATCGACTTCACTGATGAAAATAATATATATAATAATATATAAAATAATTATATATATATATATATGTATATATATATATATATATATAATATTGCTTACAGGGGCCAAAAATATTTAAAAGTTTTTATTTAATTATTTATATATTATTAATTTATAAGGTTTAATATATATATATATATATATATATATATATATATATATATATATATACATATATATATATATATATACATTATTTATTTATTTATTTATTTTCATTTATTCATTTATAAGGTCAAATATTTGAGCTATATAGTGATCCAGAGAGCATGTCAGAACATCTGACAGTCGTGAACGCCCATCCTGCCATGTTTACTTACATTGTGCAACAAATCAGGAAGTCAATATTGTCAGGTCATACAGTATATCCTTCATAACACACTGGAGATGAGGAACGGCAGCGTATGTCAGGATTCATCAAGTCATACTGAAGACCTTTTGAAGAGCATTATGAATGAACTTTCTGACTGATACAGGGATAAACGCTTTTACTTGCCCTATCAAATTAATTTAAATCAGTAATTTCTTTGCCAAATGTTTTAAATGATGGGTCAAAACAAGCAAACTCGAGCAGCATACAAGTCAAAATTATTAGACTTTGCTTTCTTTTTCATATATTCACCAAACAATGTTTAACAGAGCAGGACAATTTTCCACAGTATTTCCTATAATATTATTTCTCCTGGAGAAAGTCTTATTTCTGCAATTTAAACTAATTCTCATTTAAACAATTTTAAGCTCAATATTCTTGGCCCCAATATTATAAGTTATATATGTATATACAGTTGAAGTCAGAATAATTTGCCCCCCTTTGAATTTTTTCTCTTTTTAAAATATTTTCCAAATGATGTTTAACAGAGCAAGGAAATTTTAACAGTATGTCTGATATTTTTTCTTCTTGAGAAAGTCTTATTTCTTTTATTTCAGCAAGAATAAAAGCAGAATAAATTTTTTTAACACCATTTTAAGGACAAAATAAATTATTAACCCCTTTAAACAGAAATCAGGGGAAAAGAATAGTGGGGCTAATAATTTTGACTTCAAAGATATTTATATTACTTTCATCAGTAAAGTCAATAAAAAAACAATTTCAAAGCTGTCGTAAT
>NC_141040.1:57705000-57772500 GCF_052040795.2 Danio rerio | reverse complement strand
GATGTCAGCCGAGCGCAGGTTGATGCCCACGTCTTGAGGAATGTGCAGGTACGAGCGGCCCTGGTAATCGTACGCGTCTTTAACTGTGAAGAGACGCAGATTGAGCTGTAAAAGTGCGCCTCAGTGTATGCATACATGTACCGAAGGATATATGCATGAACAGTTCAAGACAACATCATTAGCAGCTGCAAATATTTCCCAAGTGGTGTTTACCAGAGAGAAGATCTGGCTGTCAACACAGTTTTACACATAATTATACAGGTTAGGGATGCACGATATATCGGAGGCCATATCGTTATCGGCCGATAAAAGCGTTGCTTCCCATGTGTTGTTGATGTAAGATTGTATTCAGTTTGATCAGAATATTCATATTGATTATAAAGAGCGCGCGAGAGCTTTCACCGCACGCGCACACACACACTGATCTGACAGCCTTCACACACACATAGATCTTGAGCCTTCACAGATCAACAGGGGAGAGCCTAGGTGCACCGGTCACTGAAACCAGCATACGGGCCACACGTTCTGTCTTTATATTCTGCTCTGTGTTTGTCATAAAGTCATCTGAGCTCAATGATCAGGTTTGTATCAAAATCCGAGGGCAAATCTGCGCCCTCACAGGCAGGGCTCGAAATTAACTTTTATACTTGGTAGCACCGGTGTTAAAAATTGCAAATTGTTTTTGCTGCGAAGACATTGATATTTGTGTGCAATAATTCCAAAACGAATGTCTAATAATTAGGCCATAGAATATTAATGATGATAAAAAATGACAATAATAGTAACAATGAATTCCATTTCTCATTATGATGCTGCCTTGAATGTGCATGAATGTAGGTTATCTGCTATTAAAAGTCTGTTACTTTATGAAAAATAATTGTATAGTTTGCATCAAACAAAAATGAAGCATTGCAGTAAGAAATATTGATTTTGTACTGCTGTTTTTATATGCATGCCAATTTAATAAATAATATTTCTGCTACAAAACAAACAAAAGATTATAATAAATCATTCAATTCAATGATGAAAGCTGCAAAGCAGTCATAATAAATAAAAAAATAATATACACCTCAAACAAGAATAGACAAAAGAAAGTAAAGTCTCACTTCTATCACTCTTTAAAAGTTTTGGTTTCAGTTTGTGTCAATTTAAATGTTCAGTCTGAGCTGATCTTCATTTTTCTGTGTTAGTGGAAAAGCAGGCGAGTCAGCCGACCCAATTTATGAGCAGGCAGCGCAGGATTCTTGCGCTAACCATCGGCGCAATACCGGTCTTTGTTATGAGCCTCAGTTTCAGTGTAAACTTAGTAAAGGCGAGCTTCTTTGGCGATGATATGTACAGTATTAGATTTGACTTTTAGCGGACATTTGCGCTGAACACGCAGTGAATGCAACGCATGGAGATTCGGGCACCTTCTCCAAGAAGCGCGTACTCGATTGATCTCAGCTGGCGGATCATTATTCACCACGTGACGTGTCATGATCGCTTTCATCTGCGCCTCAACTTTAGGTGGGGTTTGCAAACCTGTGTGCTTTAAGTTTTTACTCTTCAGCCGTTTGCATTTCCCGTGGTCATAAAAGCTCCTTCCCTGTCATCTGACAGCGGAATACCGTGAGTGAGTGACAGCTAATATGAACCAATATAGCGGCAGGAAAGAGCGATTCAGCACGTTTTTACAAAAAAATCAAAACAGGTCGCACTACAACCATTATCTGCAGTCGCACTAATGCTCCCAGATATATTATGAGGTCGCATAGATTAATTTTCGGGCGCATATGCGACCAAAATGATTGCAATTTCGAGCCCTGACAGGTCATTTTCCCCGCGATTGACAGCAAGAACGAACACAGAAACGTTGATGCTATATGTGTTTAAAATAATCTAAAACGCCAAATACAATGAATTTGTCGCATTTTCTAAAATAATACATTCTGTATCTAGCTTATCACTTGTACTGTGGCTCTGAACTGTCAAAACACCTCTAAAAAAAGCTTTTTCAGACATGACATATTTGTACACATGTACATTACTGTAACCCGTTTTATTCAAGAACATGATCTGGTTTTAGTCCTTAGCTCTTTCATTTTCATCTTATTTAAATATATATTTAACTTGCTTGTTGATTAAATCCCATTTTGTTGTTTAACCTTTTTAATTTTATGCAACAGTCAAGTTGCATGTTAATTTGCTATGAAGAAAATGAAATAATGTATTTTTTGTATGCTGATTTGTGTGAAATCGTAAATATAGGTTATATATAATTGAATATATCATTTTGAAATCAGCTTTTTTGCTTTGAGTATAGGCTATTCAGTTCAAAAGAGCAGAGTTTCTGCTTTTATGAAGTTTGCTGTATAAAAATATAACATTTTGAAATATTTATAATTATCGGCCTATATATATCGGCCTCCAAGTCTGAAGAATTATCGGTTATCGGTATCGGCCAAAAAATCCATATCGGTGCATCACAGGTTACTTACACCTTTTCTCTAGTGCTGAGCAAATATTAATTGCGATTAATCGCATCCAAAATTATTTCTTTTTACATAATATGTATGCATGTATGCGCTGCGTATATTTATTTTGTATATATAAAAACATGCATGCATATATTTGAGAAAATGCCTATTCATATTTAGATATAAAATGTGTGTATGTGACACAAATTATAAACACTTAATGTCTATGTGACAAAAACCTTTTCTATAGCTTTGTAATTATGCGTGTCTTTGTATCGCGATATACATAAATAAATAATTGGGTGTAAGGTGTTCCACAGTAACGCCTTACTGTATTCAAATTACATTTTCGGGGAACGCAGTAATGTAACCAATGACATTTTAAATGTGTGTAATTTGATTACAGTTACTAAAGTCAGTGTAAATGCATTAATTGCAATATACATATTGATTTTAGTTAACAGTATTTGCTTTCTTTTTTAAATCACGTTTTCTGCTGTGACATCAGGTAATAAGCCTGGGCTTTTAAATAGCTGGAGAACGCGAGCTGAAATGGCTGCTGATGAGAGTGCTTGCTTCTTCAAGAGGAAATACAGACACCACTTTGAGTTCATTGAGTGTAAAAACAAAAATATCGCTGTGAATGCAGTCTATGTCCAGTCTCTAAAGAACTTTCCACTGCTTTCAACTCGACCAGCAACAAGTTCAAGCACTTGAGCAGAAAGCATTCTATGACAAAACTCATCGCTATTATTCATTCATTCATTCATTCATTCATCTTCTGCCGCTTTTCCGGGGCCGGGTCGCGGAGGCAGCAGCCTTAGGAGAGAACCCCAGACTTCCCTTTACCCAGACACTACCTCCAGCTCCTCCGGGGGGATCCCGAGGCGTTCCCAGCCCAGCCGAGAGACATAGTCCCTCCAGCGTGTCCTGGGTCTTCCCCGAGGCCGCCTCCCGGTGGAACATGCCTGGAACACCTCCCTAGGTAGGCGTCCAGGAGGCATCTAAAACAGATGCCCGAGCCACCTCAGCTGACTTCTCTCGATGTGGAGGAGCAGCGGGTGTCAGAGCTCCTCATCCTATCCATACGCGCCCTGCCACCCTTTGAAGGAAACTCATTTCGGCCGCTTGTATCCGAGATCTTGTCCTTTCGGTCATGATCCAAAGCTCATGAGCATAGGTGAGAGTAGGAACGTAGATTGACCGGTAAATCGAGAGCTTTGCCTTTCGGCTCAATACTTAAATACTCGATATTTAAACTCCTCCACCTGGGGTAAGGACTTTCCTCCAACCTGGAGATGGCAATCCACCTTTTTCCAGTGGAGCACCAAGGATTCGGACTTGGAGCAATCTATTATATCAACACAAACTATTATTTTGGTTGTAATTAATCTTTGCCCGGCACAAATTTTTTAAAAGGCGAATTTAAGGAGTTTAAAGGGCCATGAAACCCCCTTGTTTCAGCAGGGTGTTTTCACACCTCTACTTTGGAAAAAGTCTGAAAAGTGGGCGTGTCCAGCTCTGTTTAGGGGGGAGTGTCAGAGGAACTAAAGTGGGATGGTGTGGCAGTGTCTATTTGGGCATGCGCTGAGTTTCAGTCAAAACACGCACAGACAGGGGAGCAAGTAACTGTGTTTACATGGACATCTCTAGTGGAATTATTTGCCAAATTATTAAATGGTGGGCTTTAACTGCAGTTTGGCTCTTTCATTCAGGGAATTCATTCATGCCCCTCGCGACAAACGAGATATTTGATTCGAGGAGCTGCTCTAAGCGTGTATTTTTCATGCAATGTTTGATACCGCACGGCGAATAAGAGAAAAAAACCTCCGCATTTCCCGGAAACTTAGATGCACACGGCAGGTAGCGTCAGAAAGCCGCGTGTGTTATTACGGTCACAAAATGCGGTGAAAACCCTACACGAGGTTAAAGTTTGGTTGTGGTGCTAACGTGTTTACACTCGGTGCAGTGGCTAGTTTGATACGAACAAAGTAAATAAACAAAGAGCACTGCTCGCTCACTTACCAAATCTGTAGAGACAGGACAATCACCAGCAACTAGAGCCGCGTCTTTATTAAGAGGACACTAAAGCGAGTCCGGATCTCAGCGTTTGCAGATGAGAACAGCTCTCAGGTAAACAATAATCCTCCTTAGACACGTAAGTTATTGTTGTTGAGTGTCGCGTACACTGTTAATCCACACGTGACTCCAGCTGAGCTCTCACAGAGAGAAAATGAAAACAAAACTTCACTGCAGCAAACTATAAAAGCAACACTTCACGCTTGTTTTGCCAACACAACGTGGCGTCTCTGTCGTCTAAACACTGTGACAGTAATGAATATTAATGAAGTTGCACAATAGAGCGCGCTGATTGGTTTGAACCAAGCCTTACTCATGCATTAATGCAGCACACTGTAAGACGCAATAAGACACACTCTGGCACAGACGTCCAGTCTGCACGCTGGAATACACGCTATTATGTCATGACCGTGACGCAGCTTCAAAAATTTGTTTCAAACAGGAAGTACGAATTTGCTTGAAATAACGCAAAAACAACCAAGTTACACTTTTTAGTGAAGTATAGGTGTCCTAATAGTGTTTTTAGCAGTGTGGGACACATATTCAATTCAATTCAATTCAGCTTTATTTGTATAGCGCTTTTACAATGTAGATTGTGTCAAAGCAGCTTCACATAAATGGTCATAGTAACTGGAACAGTGTGGTTCAGGTTTTAGTGTTATATCAGGTTTTAGTGGTATATATATACCACTGTCAACAGCTCAACACACCTGTTTTAGTGTTTCGTGACCCTTTAAGCACTTTTTATAGGTGCATTTTGGGTGCAAGTGCCATATACATATACTGAACCTTACACTTAAAGAGCTAATAGTATTGAAAGTCTAAAAATATTAGTAAATAAAAATCCAAACCGCTTTTACTCCAGTAACACTGAAAGAAATAAAGCTATAGCAAACATTGTAAAATGCTCCTTGCTCTGTTAAACATTGCTTGGGAAATAATTGATAGATGATTAAACATTGAAATCTGATAATGTTGTGTTTAGCTGTGTATGTTGTTGTTGTTGTTGTTGTGTGTGTTGTCGTACTGTGCAGGACAGTCTTCTCCTCCGCTGGAGACTCTTCTTCATTCTTTCCTCTCTTCTGTCTCTTGGCTGTGATCTCGTCCAGCTCTTTCTGCTCATCCTGTCAGACAAACATTACATTAGCGCATAACAACAACACACTAAACACTCATTCTCAACTAGTTTTGAAAATGCATATACAGTTGAAGTGAGAATTATTCGCCCCCTGTTGATTTTTTTATTTTGTATTTAATATTTCTTAAATGATGTTGAACAGAGAAAGGAAATTTTCACAGTATGTCTGATAATATTTTTTCTTCTGGAAAAAGTCTTATTTGTTTTATTTCAGCTAGATTAAAAGCAGCTTCTAATTTTTTAAAAACCTATTTTGGGACAAAATATTTAGCCCCTTTAAGCTAATTTTTATTTCGATATTCTACAGAACAAACCATCATTATACAATAACTTGCCTAATTATCCCAACCTACCTAGTTCACCTTATTACCCTAGTGAAGCCTTTAAATGTCACTTTAAGCTGTATAGAAGTGTCTTGAAGAATATCTAGTCTAATATTATTTACTGTCATCATGGCAAAGATAGAATAAATCAGCGATTAGAAATAGGTTTCTAAAACTATTATGCTTAGAAATGTGCTGAAACAATCTTCCCTCCATTAAACAGAAATTGGGGAAAAAAATAACAACAGGGGTGCTAATAAGTCAGAGGACTAATAATTTTGACTTCAACTATATATATACTGTATTGTTGCATCCCTAGTATGAATCATTATAGGGGTGGCCAAATGTATATTTATATTATCTATTGTTTTAATTATTAACATTATTATTCAAAATACAGATCAGAACTATTCCTCATTATTAAAGGGCTGACGTCTCCTATACATCTCATTTTCACACCCTTCAGTGGGGATCAAGTGTTAATTTGCACTCAAAAGCTCTACATTTTTATAGTGAGAGGCCTGATGGTCTCACCTCTGAGGGTTTGGCCACGTCTTTCTCGTCCTGATATTTAGCCCAGGGTCCGAGGAAGTTATCGATGTCTGCAGCTTCTCCTCCTTTCACCTTCTTCCTCTTCTCAGACTTTTTTGGTCCCGTTTCAAACACCGTCAATCCTAATGGAGATGAGAGGACAGAAACAACACAAACAGCACAATTCATAATCAAATCCATTTCAAGCAAATAATGTAGAGCAGCTCTTAATTTCATCCTCTGGGTTCTTTAGCGTGTTCAATTTAAGACTTTTTAAAGACCTGTTTAATATCAAACATATACCAAGTAGAGAAAGAAAGATTAAAGAAAGAAAGAATCAAATAAGAAAAAGTAAATAAAATCAAATAAATAAATATAAAAGAGAAAGAAAAAAACAAGCAAATAAAAAAGGAAGAGAGAAAGAGAGAAAAATAAGAAAAAGCAAATAAAGATGAAAGAAATTAAATAAAAATAAGAAAAAGTATATAAATTCAATAAATAAGAGAACGAAAAGCTAAATAAATAAACAAACAAATAAATCTCTAAGTTCTCAAAGAAAAGCGCTAAGGCGAATGCAGTCTCTCTTGACTGTATGCTGCATGTGACCACAGTATTTATAGCTGCTGAATATGGAAAGAACAATCATAATGCAAAGGAATGGAAGCAGACGCTGAATGGTGTGAACCTGACCTTTGTTTTTCTCTGCCTCTTCTATGGCTCCAATGTAGCTGTTGGATGAGGCCTGACTGGTGTCCACCGACGGGTCCAGAGCATAACCTGACAAATACATAGTGCAATAGGTAATTAGGCAAGTTATTGTATATTGATGGTTTGTTCTGTACACTATTGAAAAAAGCTTAAAGGGGCTAATAATATTGACCTAAAAATGGTGTTTAAAAAATGTAAAACTGCTTTTATTCTAGCCGAAATAAAACAATTCAGACTTTCTCCAGAAGAACAAATATTATCAGACATACTGTGAACATTTCCTGAACATGTTAAACATCATTTGGTAAACATTTAAAAAAAATAAATAAATAAACAAAGGGCTGTAGTTTTGCAAGTTTTTCGTCAAATCATTATCAACACTTAAAACTGCATATTTTCCCAGTATTGTATTATATAAATATTTCATATTAAATATAATATAATTTAATCTACATTATACATGTATATTATAGTTTTTAATTTAATTAGCTCAGAAAAATATCTATTACTTGTTTATTTTTGCATGATCGTAAAATATATTTTACATCTTTTAAAATGTTGATAAAAAAAGCTTTTTTCAAGTTTCTTATATTGAAAAAAATACCACCACAACACTGTTACACTTACTTACATATTAGTCCAGTATCGTGCAGCCTAGTGCTTTATTTAAAATATTAGTGAAAAACTTAAACCACTAATATTTATTTTGTATTTGTATGTACCAAGCGGCAGCCTCCCGCTCTCCCTCAGGAAGCCAATACGGAAGTAACTAAAACTGCAATTCATCCGAAATTCCGCTAGTCTTAGCCGATCCTGCTCCAAAACAGAGCAAATTTTTATTGAGCCCACTGTTAGAATGGCCAACTTAAGAAAATAAGGTGTTTACAGCCTGCTACAAAAAAAGATTTTGGTTAATACAGCTAATATTACCCTTCATGACAACTGTGAGGGGGTGAATTTTTTTAGAACTCATCCGTTTCCTTTATATTAAGTTATATTAGGTTTGCATAATTAAGGGCGTGGCCACTTGAGTGACAGCTAGGTCTCGTTGGTCGCCGTCACGTCACCTCTGCAGATTAGCCACTGAACTCGGCATATTTATCGTATTTCTGTGTTGTTTTATGTGGCTTTACACAGTCAGTTGCCTTTTGGACTTGTTTCCTACAATTATTAGATGGAATGTCATGCTGAGTGCACTTAATTGTGCTCACAAACCATTCACGTGGCCTCCGTTTCCCATGTGAGTAAAATAATATACTTATATACCATCTCTATACATGTATTTGTTTTATTTAAGATCATTTAGGGTTTATATTTATATTTAGAGCTGTAATGCACTGCAGAATCTGACGAATTGATTAGCTGTAGGCTCTAGAACAGTCATCTGAAGTGTTGTCATACAGTGTTATGCTGGATTTCATCAATAGTCCTACATTAACTAACACAGACTATATCTGAGGTGTTTGGAAGTAATTCGCGTTTTCCTCCTGTTGAGAAACGTCATAAGAACAATGTTTAGTGGCTCAATGTATTACAGCAGTGTTTTTAAAAGACTAAACACTTTATTGAAATAGTGTACAGCCAAGCACATGTGGTCAGAATACAAGCGAGTCGCAGGTTCTTTTGCGCTCTTTAGAAACCTATGGGTGACGTCACGGACACTACGTCCATATATTTTACAGTCTATGGTGTGTACATTAGTTTTTGTCCCATGTAACATGCTGATCTGCAAGAAAAATTCTGTATTGTAGTCTGTATTGTATTGTATTGTATTCATTTACTAGAACTTCTATGTGAAGCTGCTTTGACACGATCTACATTGTAAAAGTGCTATAGAAATGAAGATGAATTGAAAAGATGAATATTGTATTGTTCACTCTAAACATGTCAGAAATTTCTCACCGAATGTAGAAAACGTTCTCCTCTGCTGCTCGAACATGAAGTCGTTGACATGAGCCGGTTCAGCGTATCCCGACAGCATGTTTCTGGGAGCCGCCATCTGCTGAGATCTGAACGGGTTCATTGGTCCAAACTGGAGACAATTAAAAGGGATGCAGCATTAATATCAGATAGTAGAGCTGCACGATTCTGGCTAAAATGAGAATCACAATTTTTTTTTTTATAAAATGAAGATGAGGATTTTCTGAGGATTCTGTAGATGTACAATAAAGGTTAATATGAGTGGGCTATAATATTGTTGTTCTTAAACATGTGGTAAAACAGCAATAGGCTTTGTGTAGCGGTACTGTTGGTTAAAATGCTAAATGTTGTATTGACTTGGAATGGTGGACTTGAACAGACTTTAGATGTGTCCTGGTCATTAATGCTGATGATAAGTCTGATGTTGAGTTATTGTGTTTGAGACATTTGCTTACAATCTGTCATGTCCTGCTTTAAATCTGTCACTGATGTGATTTTCGTGAATACAGAAGACTGGGTGGGTTTTTGCATTTCGGTGGGTTTTGGATAGTTTTTGGGCTGGAATCAGTTAGCTACATCTGCAACACTGTGTGCGCTTTCGGTTTCATTTTCACTGCTAAGAGCGGTTCACGTCCAGCGCGGCTCCCAAACGATCACTCTGTGCCACAAACTGAATGTTGTTTACAACTTTATTACCTGTTATTCACAGCATATGCAGGTTCTGTTCACTAAAGTATACTTAATTCAGAGGTCAGCTCACGTCACGTGTGATTTCGCGGTCGCTAATACATTACATAAAGACAGAAATTACATTTTTGGGGTGAATTATATCTTATAAATACAGCATGTGACACTTTCAACACCATTTGGAGGTGTCCACGTTGCTGAACAACGCATGTAAAACAATGTGAAGACTTGTGCGGCCAGCATTGCTACTCTCCTGAAATTGAAAATATGATTGGCAGAATCGTAGAAATGCTGGATTAAGATCGTGTAGGGGCTCGAACCGAGATTGTGATCTTTTTACGATTAATTGTGCAGCTCTATCAGATAGTATCTAATTATATATGTAATGCTGGATTATGTAATTAGATTCCAAATAGGGCTGTGCAATATGATGATATACAGTTATAAATTTAAAATGAATCGCCCTCCTGTGACATTTTATTTATTTTGCAAATATTTCCCAAATTGTGTTGAACAGATTTAGGAATTTCTCACAGTGTTTTCTCTAATATTTTTTCTTCTGGAGAAAGTCTTATTTGTTTTATTTCGGCTAGAATAAACGTAGTTCTTAATTGTTTTAAAGCCATTTTAAGGTCAATATTATTAGCCCCCTTAAGCAATACTAGTGTTGGATTGTCTCCAGAACAAACCACTGTTATACAATGACTTGCCTAATTACCCTAACTTTACCCTAATAACCCTAGTGAAGCCTTTAAATGTCACTTTAAGCTGAATACTAGTGTCTTGACGAATATCTAAACTAATATATTACGACGTTCCAGGGACAGACGAGTCTTCGCTGAGGCCATCTTCCTGCCTAAACCACAGTGAATGAAGTTCTGCACAAGACTTTTGGCCAGCGGAGAAATTAAAATGGTCGTGCCCAACTGAGTCTGGTTCTCTCAAGGTTTTTTTCTTCACTTCCATCAGGTGAAGTTTTTTTCCCTCTCCGCTGTCGCCACTGGCTCGCATGGTTCAGGATTGGTAAAGCTACGCATCGATGAATTTGCTCTTCAGTGTTTGAACTCTGAGTAATGATTAAATCACACTGAACTGAGCTAAACTGAACTGAACTTAAACACTAAAACCTGAACCACACTGTTCCAGTTACAATGACCATTTATGTGAAGCTGCTTTGACACAATCTACATTGTAAAAGCGCTATACAAATAAAGCTGAATTGAATTGAATTAATATTATGTGCTGTCATCATGGCAAAGATGAAAGAAATCAGCGATTAAAACTATTATGTTTAGAAATGTGTTGAATGAAAATAGTCTCTCCTATAAACTAAAATTGGGGAAAAATATACAAGAATTAAATGTTACAGGAGGGCAAATAACTCTGACTTTAACTATATAATCTGGATTATATAATCAGATTCCATATAGATCTGTGCAATATGACTATATATATATATATATATATATATATATATATATATATATATATATATATATATATATATATATATATATATATATATATATATATATATATATATTATATGAACAAAATAATTAATATTTTACTCTATTGTTTATTTTGTGGTATCAAAAATACATTGTTTACTGTACGGCGATCAGAAAACACTTGGCCAGGTGTAAACAGGCCTTTAAAAACAATACACATCTTAACATGTACAGCAGACTCTGAACTCACTTCTGGAGCAAACATGGTTTCATATGTAGGGTTGTAGGAGACTTCTTTAAGTGCTGGATCAAGATGCACACCGGTCTCAACATCTTCCTGAAGAATACAAACACAAAGGACATTCATTAGCTGTTGAGCAGGGCTGCACAATACATCATTTTAGTGTATATTGCAGTGCAATCGTCACATCGCAGCATATGCAATGTTGTGGGATTCTATTTGATTTAGTTTAACACACACATGATTCCTGGAGCCATTGCAGAGCAGAGCTTAACCATAAACTGTTAACTAAAGTATATTGATTGCATGCATTGTCAAGAACTGTGACCATGAGAGCATTTCAAGTCAGTTTAAAGCAAGTTCTGGGAACTTTCAATTATTTTATTTATTTGGGAACACTTTATTTTGATGGTCCATTTGAGTATTAGTAGACTGCTGCTTAATATTTGCTCCTTCAACAGACATTTAACTGATTATAAGACACACTGCAAGTACATGACAACTTGCACTAAGGCTAACCCCAAAACTCTACTTATAATCTAACAAGAAATAGTTGACATGTAGATGCAGTGTAACTTAAATTCAACAAACGGACCAACAAAATTAAGTGTGATCTTTTATTTATTGATTTATTCATGTTTAATGCCATTTCAGCAGCTGGAAGGGCATCCGCTGTGTACAACATATGCTGGATAAGTTGGCGGTTCATTCCGCTGTGGCGACCCCAGATTAATAAAGGGACTATGTTGAAAAGAAAATGAATGAATAGTGATAGATGGTACGGATTTTATATTTAGTAAATGTTGAAGCTCATTCCATACATATAAAGCAGTGGTTCTCAAACTGTGGTACGTGTACCACTAGTGGTACGCGGAGGAATCAAATATGTCATATGTACATGCTACACATATTTCAAAATTTATCTAAAATGATTTATACATGAATATGACATTTAATACTATTCAGTATATGACATATAGCCTATATTTCTAGGGTCCAGGCAAATTTTTAGCCGTTGATTAATTGGCTACTATATGTTAATACTTTACATTTAAAGGGCCATGAAACCCCCTCGTTTCAGCAGGGTGTTTTCACACCTCTACTTTGGAAAAAGTCATAAAAGTGGGCGTGTCCAGCTCTGTTTAGGGGGAGTGTCGGAGGAAGAAAAGAGGCTTGGTGTGGGAGTGTCTATTTGGGCACGCGCAAGTTTCAGAGTCAAAATTCACACACACAGTAGAAAGTGATGGTGTTTAACCTACATGGACATCTGTAGTCGAATTATTTGCCAGATTATTAAATGTTGGACTTTAACTGCAGTTTGCCTCTTTCATTCAGGGAATTCATTCTTGCCCCTCGCGACAAACGAGATATTTGATTCGAGGAGCTGCTCTAAGCGTGTATTTTTCATGCAATGTTTGATACCGCACGGCGAATGAGAGAAAAAAAAACCTCAGCATTTCCCGTAAACTTAGATGCACATGGCAGGTAGCGTCAGAAAGCAGCGTGTGTTATTCCGGTGTAAATGCGGTGAAAATCCTACACGAGGTTAAAGTTTGGTTGTGGTGCTAACATGTTTACACTCGGTGCAATAGTTTGTTAGATACGAACAAACTGAATAAACAAAGAGCACTGGTCACTCACTTACCAAATCTGTAGAGACAGGACAATCACCAGCAACTAGAGCCGCATCTTTATTTAGAGGAGACTACAAGCGAATCCGGATCTCAGCGTTTGCAGATGAGAACAGCTCTCAGGTAAACAATAATCCTCCTTAGACACGTAAGTTATTGTTGTCGAGCGTCGCGTACACTGTTAATCCACGCGTGAGTCTGAGCTCTCACAGAGAGAAAATGAAAACAAAACTTAACTGCAGCAAACTATAAAAGCAACACTTCACGCTTGTTTTGCCAACACAACGTGGCGTCTCTGTCGTCTAAACACTGTGACACTAATGAATATTAATGAAGTTGCACAATAGAGCGCACTGATTGGTTTGAACCAAGCCTTACTCATGCATTAATGCATCACACTGTAAGACGTAATAAGACACACTCTGGCACAGACGTCCAGTCTACACGCTGGAATACACACTATTATCTCATGACCGTGACGCAGCTTCAAAAATTAGTTTCAAACAGGAAGTACGAATTTGCTTGAAATAACGCAAAAACAACCAATTTACACTTTTTAGTGAAATATAGGTGTCCTAATAGTGTTTTTAGCAGTGTGGGACACATATACCACTGTCAACAGCTCAACACATGTGTTCTGGTGTTTCGTGACCCTTTAATTACAGCACTTTTTTTTTGGCACTTTTTAATTTAAATGTTGACGTTTTTAATTTGTTTTTTGTTTTTTTACATAAAAGCACAGTACGGTGTAAATGTTCAGACTATTTATGTTTAAAGTGGCTGACAAAAACAAATATTCTAATAAGAGGAATTAATCTGCCATGGTTTTGAACTGTGCAGAACTGTAGCTGCTTTACTGAGCTAACTACGCTACTGTATTTCAATACTGCTCATTATGGTGGTACTTGGAGAGGCAATTTATTTCTGAGAGGTGGTACTTGATAAAAAAAAAAAGCTTGAGGACCACTGACATAGAGCATACTTAGAGAATGCAGATCGACCTATCTCTATGTAAAAAAAAAATGGCATCCCAAGTAAGGCCCCGTTTACACTAGTGCGTTTTAGTTTTAAAACGGCGTTGTAGAATGAAAACGATCCGCGTCCACACTCGCGTTTTACCCAACGTTTCTGAACAGCTCTCCGTCCACACCAAAACGCTGAAAACGTACATCATGTGACCACACACACACACTCAGGCAAGCGCTCCAGCATTTCTACCCAGATGAGAGCTCTGCTTGTCGGACTGCTCATCAAGCATATCCCGCTGGATCTAATCTCACTATATTTGCTAAACGTGATATTTCATTCATGTTGTTGTCTTTATCTAACGACATAGGCCAATTCCCTGACTTTGGTCATTGGAATCTATTAAGTTACTTGTTCACGGGTAACATGTTTTGGTTAAGCGCAAAGATAAGTTAATGATTAATCCAGGTACATTGATTGATCGCTTGCCTTTATTTCCTATAATGTATAAACTTTATTGTATGTTATACTTTTATAATTGTCGATTATTAAAACTGATATTCAGCAATAGAGAGGGTGTGTTTCGTATTTTCACTGAAACTGAAAGGAGGCAGTTGTTATCGGCTCCGTTTTGTTATAAATATCCACACAGTGAAGATGACGCTCATATAGCCTATACAGCACGGCGCCTCAACATTTCTGCTGTCTGTTAAGTTGCTAATATTAAAAAGAAAATAGGCAGTTCCTTAAATCATGTTTACATTTTATTGTTGCGAAAGTGAAACAACGCAGCCAGGGTGATGTGAATGAAGTTATAAAGTACACTGTTCCCTTTGAGGATTTACCCGTGTCCTCGGTATGTTTTCCATATCAAACTGAGAAGGGGGAGACTGCAGCCTTGATCAAACTTGCGAAGTCTGAACTTACAAGAAGAGGATGCGAGACTGAACTGTGTGTGGGCTACTTAATATTGAGGAAAAGCCCCAATCAGATAGGCGAACGTTTGCAGCCCCGCCTCCGTTTTCAGATGTCTCCGTCTTTCCCCATCCACACTGAGACGGAGCAGCAGCGTTTTAGAATGAAAACGGCCTCTCCAGCGTTTTCAAAAAGCTCCGTTTTCGGCACTCGAGAACTCTGGCGTAGTGTGGACGGATGGTGTAACCGTAGCAAAACTTATGCGTTTTCAAACTAAAACGCACTAGTGTAAACGGGGCCTAAGAGTAAATCTGCTGATCTGATATTATAAGTATTTTAACAGAACTCCAGCAAACTAGATATCATTCATTTTCTTTTCAGCTTAGTCACTTTATTAATCAGGGGTCGCCACTGCGGAAACTCCACACAGAAACGCCAACTGAGCCAGCAGGGACTCAAACCAGCGATCTTTTTCCCTGTGAGGCAATCGTGCTACCCACTGCGCCAATATGACGCCATATATACTATGGTAATTTACCAAGTAAACCTCTAAAAGTAAAAACTAACATGTTGTTTTCTCCTTGACTGTAATGAGGTCCATTCTGTCATCTTATATAAATAACAGTGATGTGTGCGTGCACTTAAACCATTGACAAATCGCAAGACACTATGATGAACAATATCCTTTTTTTTTAAACAAATAGAGATGCAGTCAAATACAGCATATCTCCATAATCCAATACTGATAGAAATGTACTCAACTAATTGTTTTTAACTAATTTTAATGCACCCTATATTGTTTACCATGCTAGTTTGAATATTGGGTGTGAAATCTCAAGCAAGTATGGCTTCAAAACAACATTAGCACTGTTTCATTCACTGAACAATGTTGTACGTTGATAGTCATTGGCTGCTAATATAATTTACATTTTACATTTAGTCATTTAGCAGACGCTTTTATCCAAAGCGACTTACAAATGAGGAATTTACCTATTAGCATTTGCAAAGCATTTGCAAAGAATACCTTTCTGAAATTATGTTATTAAAGAGAAAGTCAGAATGCGTAAATATAAAACCAACTCAATGAACATAAGAGTTAATTCATCAAATTATAGTCAGTAACAGTTATCACAAAAAAAATACAAATAAATCTCAATGTAGTTTTCCCAGTATCACGAAGCCCTACATTTAAATGACTTTAACAGTAAAACAACCTCGTCTGATTTATAGTGACGAAACATTCCATACAAAGTAAATACCATGAATATATAACCCTGTTTGATACATTAATATAGAGTTTAAATCGCTTTATAGAGCGCTCTTATATTCAAATCAACAGTATTACGCGGCTGCTCTGACTCTCCGCGGCGTGTTTGTTGTTTACCTTTACTGCGACCTCAGGTGCTGAATTTAACACGGCGACAGTCGTCACACCGCCTGATTTTAATGGCTTGAGATGGACGAGAGCGTCTGGGTCAATTTCTTGTGGGTTGTTTGGAGATTCAGACTCGTTTTCAGAATCTGAGTCGCTGCCGTACGAAACGAGGGAACCCACCGCCGCCGCCATCTTGACTGTTGTGGCTATTTCGTCAGCGGGTCCTCGAAGATCAATCATGCATGCGAATAAATTAATCAAATTTATATCCTTAAAATGATAATTATAACACGTTTTGCAGTTTAGAATGTTATAAGTGGACCAAAAGCACTTTTATATTCAATGTCAAAAACGTGCAGTTATTTAGAGCAATACCAAGAAGTTGTATCTTTTAGGACCCTACCGGAAAAATAGACAACGAGAGCGAGCATTACAACGTGAGCGCGCATAGTTCTGCGTCTTAAGACGTTTTTGGTTTTCTTCATTTTTTAATATTTCTAGCATAAAAACCGGCAAACAAACTTGCCAACGACAAAATTGTAAAATTTAAAAAACCAATTACACACCTAATAGTATTTATCTTGGTTGATTTCCCACAAAATTGTGTTTTCGTGGTCAGGAAGAAGCGTTTAATCTGTATTTTGACTGTATTTAATGAACATTATTTTGGTTTAGTTTCCTAAATTAATAGAAAACTGGAGATTATTGTAAAAAATGTATATTTAATGTTATTTTACAGAAATGTAAAGAACAACGTATTATACATTTATACATTTTGTTAGATGAATAATTAGATTAAGTAATAACTAAATAAATAAATAAATAAAAGAAATTGACCCAATGTGAAGCAAATATCTTACATTTTAGAAATTACGTTGTATATAATGACTAAAATATATTTAAATCTCTAAGAACAAGAATAAATAAATATAAAATTAATAAATAGTTAAAAAATAATAAATTAATTAATAAATACATGAATTAATGAATAAATAAAAAATGAATGAATGAATAAATGAATGAATAAATTAATAAATACATAAATTAATAAATAATTAAAAGATAAATAAACAAATAAATGAATGAACGAATGAATGAATAAATGAATTAATGAGTTAATACATAAATAAATAAAGGAATGAATAAATGAATGAATAAATGAATTAATGAATGAATACATAAATGAATGAATGAATGAATGAATGAATGAATGAATGAATGAATGAATAAATAAATAAATAAATAAATAAATAAATACATACATAAATACATACATACATACATACATACATACATACATACATACATACATACATACATACATACATACATAATTAAATAACTGAATGAATAAATAAATAAATTAATTCATACATACATACATACATACATACATACATACATACATACATACATACATACATACATACATACATACATACATACATAAATAAATAAATAAATAAATAAATAAATAAATAAATAAATAACTGAATGAATAAATAAATAAATGAATGGATGGATGGATGGATGGATGGAGTGATTGATTAATTAATAAACAAAAACAAACAAACAAACAAACAAACAAACAAACAGATTAGTTTAGACTAGTTTGTGATGCTGTCTTAATTTAATTTAGGTAGTGTTTTTGTGATAATGTAAATCTGTAATACATTTTATTAAATAAATTCAATATAATAATGATGCATATTTTATTATGAAAATATCAGGTGTTTATTCTACACTTTATTAATATTCTTAACAGGGTTATTTACGTCATCTAAAAAAATAAAAACATTTTTGGTTACTGAAATGAAACAACACTTAGCTGAAACTAAATAAATATATTTTATATGATTATTTTAAGCTCATTTCCAAGACAAAATTTATTTGTTTAAATTGGAAAAATAAATAAATAAATAAAGAAATTATATTTTTAATAATAATAATAGCATTGGATTATTGCCACTAATATACATTTCTCTATTACCTGCAGATATGCATATTACATATGCAATAAACATACACATTTAGCCAATTCAAAATGTTTAATACATGTTACAAAGTTTTAACAGTTAAAATAATAATGAAACAAATTAGGAAATTGTAAAACGACATAAAACGACGAGTATAGTTAAACATGTCAAATATATTATATTATAATAAAATTATAGTAAAACATAAGTTGTTTGTGGGTAAAATAAAGGTAAATAAATGTAGACTGTATTATGTACTCACAGGCAGAAGTTATGACTGTAAATCTCTGCATTTAATATCTGCGTACTAGTGAGCATTGTATTATGAGGAGATAAATCCACATTTGCCATCATTCCTAAGTAATAATACAATAATAAGGACTAAAACAACTAACTAAAATGTTTACTATCCCTTCTACTGTACATGAATAGTTTTTAAAAGTCCCATCAACAACAAACACCCCCAAACACACACATCTACAACCCCTTTAACTTGTTTGGGCGCTAAACAAGTTGCAATTACATTGATTGGACAAATGGGTGTGGTCTCTGTGCAACCTCAGCCAATCAGAAGAGGAATCCTGCCGTGGGCGGAGCCGCGGTTTGTTGCAGCGAGTCCTCGCTTCTGTGGCTCCAACAATAGAAAGTGGGCCGTACCATCTGCATGCGGAGGGGTGGAGCCACACACACCGAGATCCAGAACATCGCAGCACCGGAGAAATGGAGCACCGCCGCGGTGTATGAGGGTTTATGCGGCTCATACTCACATTATTAGCTGCTGGGTTAGACAATTAGCCTGATCGCTTTTATCATATGTGCTGCAGCATATTCAAAGCGGATCCCCTTCCAGCGCTTTCCGGAGCTCCAGTTTAACAGGATTCATAGAATATCACTGTATACTGTATTTCTGCAATGAACACCAGCGCGTGACAGAAGAACAGAGGAATATTTTAAGGAATAACTGGCATGGAATAACAGGAATCAGACGCATTTATTCAGGTATGACGCTTTTTATACATGCTTGCGTTGGAGAACGCGCTGTTTCGTTAAATTAAAGACTGTATTATGCTCATTTTATGTGGTTAAAGTGTGCATATTTGCATATTCTACATATTTTCTGTCGTATTCATCCTCTCTGCCTGATGCATTACCATGTAAAGCAACGCTGCTGGCCCCATTCTCAGCACTGGATGACAGGTGTGGGTTGAATTATGCATGCATGTGAAATAACTTGCAT
The DNA here is from genome assembly GCF_052040795.2 of Danio rerio. NCBI lineage: Eukaryota > Metazoa > Chordata > Actinopteri > Cypriniformes > Danionidae > Danio > Danio rerio. Next base: position 57,752,863 of record NC_141040.1, on the reverse strand, counting down.
AATGCAGCCTCAAGCATCAGAATGCATGCTAAACGACATGTCACACGCCACTTCTGCTTGTTTAAGCTGAAGGAATCAAATCGGACTGATTTCTCAGCGTAGTGGCTTCAAGATTGATGCGTCCAGGGGGGGAAGGGGTGTCACATCTGTATGGCAAACACAAGGCAAACTATCACACCGAAATGCAATGCAGCTGGCATGCTCACTAAATAGTGTGCACTGCAAATCACTGCCTGGATGGCATGCCAAACATCTCAGTGCTCCCCTAGATGGAGGATGAACGCTCAGTGCAAATGTAAACTCAATGCATTATTAGAGTAATATCCCCTATGAAGTGTACATTAGCAGGGGGAAGGGCAGCAGACACTGAACACTCGCTTTGTGAAACCTGACACTTCACTAAACACAAGACATCACTTTATCCCTGAAAACACATCTTATTTATGTGGATGTTTCCAACTAATGCTACTTCTAGTCAATCTCGTCAATCTTTATCGCATTACGTCCTTTTCCAGTTGTGTTCTTTATGAAATATGAGGAGGAATGATTCGTTTTAGTGAATCGGTTTGTAACCGCTTAGTGAATCGAATCACATTTTTTTCTTAAACATAAAAAGGTTAAATAGTTTGTGTACGAACATTTTTGTTTAATGAATTGAGCATGTTTGTGGTCTTAAGCAAAGTTTTTTATATGCTTTTTGCTCGGGTGATTCGAATCTTTTAAAAGAGTCGGCTCGAATGAACGATTCGTTCGCGCATCACTAGCGCGGTCGCTTTATCTGCTTAATAAAAGCTTTACAACTTTATAATGCGCTGATATAGCGATTATCTGCGTGTTAAGTACACATTAATCTGGTTAAATGTGTTTTGGAACTACTAGTTCAATCCTCTTTAAGCTGGTTGACTAGTATTTTAGGTTTAATCATCTTAAATGGCATGAGCACCATGTGTTTTTTATTGAAAGCTTAATCTGTTGTGATGTATGAAAGGGCTCAGTGCTGCTGTTCACTTCAGCTCTTTGTCTTGAGCTTTTGCTGGCCATGCAGAAAAGTTTTTGTCTTTCTTTTTTCTTTTCTGGATTGATTTTCGCTCAGAAACTCTTTGTGTCCTGACTGGCTTTTTCTCATGTGGATTCTGTTTGATTTGAAGCCAAGATGAACCGACCGAAACAAACCTCAGATCAACATCAGAGAGAATACAGCAGAAGACATGTTCATTCATTCATTCATTTTCTTTTCGGGTTAGTCTCTTTATTAATCAGGGGTCGCCACAGAAGAATGAACCGCCAACTTATCCAGCGTATGTTTTACGCAGCGGATGCCCTTCCAGCCACAACCCAACACTGGGAAACACCCATACACTCTTGTTTACACACATACACTACGAATAATTACGCTTATTCAATTCCCCCTATACCACATGTGTTTGCACTGTGGGGGAAACCGGAGCACCCAGAGGAAACCCACACCAACACGGGGAGAACATGCAAACTCCACATAGGAACAAAACCAGAGGGACTCAAACCAGCGACCTTCTTGTTGTGAGGCGATCATGCTACCCACTGTGCCACCGTGATGCCCATACAGAAGAAATGTATTGAAGATAATATCAGGCCTTCTGTTAAATGAAAAAAAAGCGCTGTTTAACAGAGAGAATATTTGTTTTAAACATTATAAATTGAATAACTAGTAACTAATTTATTGTGTCTTTGCCATGATGGCAGTATATAATATTTTACTTGGTATTTCTCACGATACTAGTGCAAGTTAAAGGCTTAATTTAAAGGCAAGTTGGGGTAATTAGTCAAGGTGTTGGACAACAGTGGTTGGTTCTGTTGACAATAACAAAAATGAAATTGACTTTAGCAGGTTTTACTTGTATTTTTTTATTTATCTTTTTATTCCAGCCAAACTTAAATAATCAGGAAATGTTTGTTTTACTTCAATAATGATTATTATTTTAAGAATAGATTTATTTATATTTTTTGTTAATATTTATATAAGCAATGAAGCTATACACACACACACACACACACACATATATATATATATATATATATATATATATATATATATATATATATATATATATATATATATATATATATATATATATATATATATAGTGTGTGTGTGTGTGTATGTATGTACGTATGTATATATATATATATATATATATATATATATATATATATATATATATATATATATATATATATATATATATATATATATTTATATATATATATATATATATAAACTCATACACTACGGCCAATTTAGTTCATCAATTCCCCCATCTGCTTGTTAAGTCGTGACATATCGGTAGGCCCACACGGAATCTGCTCTTGCAGAATTCTGCAGATTTTAGCCCATCATTAATTCTGTTTATTAACTTGTGTAAATGTGTGTAAATTTATATTTATTCAGTTTTTAAATTAATTTAGTATAATTATTGACCAATATGAAAATATTCATTTGCTTTATTTACAATGCAGTTTGTACAGTTATATTTTCTGACTTTTAGTAGAGATATTATATGAGAGACCTGCTTTGTTTACATGAAGTGGATCTAATTGGATTTGCATTGTAAACATTAAATAAAAGTTATAAAGGTATTACTTTTTATTCAATATGTTAAGGTTTTAATTATGATCCTCCTAAAATCATTCCATATAAATCTGCAGATTTTTAACGAAATTCTGCACAAAAATGGCCCTGCCTATTGGTGACGTATGCAGTACTGTTTCCTGTTACTCATTTAAATTGAGAAAATATCCGTTTATGGCCTCTTTTTATTCCTATCACACATTAAAGTGACTTATATATAAAATCATAGTGTACACTGGACTTGGACTGCATCACAAATACCAACATTTTAACAGTTTGTAAAAAATTGATCTCTTTCTGGCCATCGGATATTAGGCATAAATATATATAATGTGATCGTGATTTTGGAAAGTAGTGCATCGCTTTGTAAACGTTTATTATTTGCATTTGATGAGTCTCCTCATACAGTTTGATAGAGCACTTGGACCCGGGAGCCAATTCTCGTGACGTCACACTTAACAAGCGGATAGCGCATGTGTTTGGACTGTGGGGAAAAGCGGAGCACCCGGAGGAAACCCACACCAACACGGGGAGAACATGCAAACTCCACACAGAAATGCTAACTGACCCAGCCGAGACTCGAACTAGCGACCTTCTTGCTGTGAGGCGACAGCACTACCTACTGCGCCACTGCGTCGCCTCATTCGTTCATTCATTCATTTTCCTTTGGCTCAGTCTCTTTATTCATCAGCGGTTGGCACAGCGGAATGAACCGCCAACTTATCCAGCATTTGTTTTACGCAGCGGATGCCCTTCCAGCCGCAACTCATCACTGGGAAACATCCATTCACACTCATACACACACATGCACTACGAACAATTAAGCCTACCCAATTCCCCATGTCTTTGGACAGTGGGGGAAACCGGAGCACCCAGAGGAAACCCCCGCCAACACGGGGAGAACATGCAAACTCCACATAGGAACACCAACTGACTCAGCCGGGACTCAAACCAGCGACCTTCTTGCTGTGAGGCGATCGTGCTACCCACTGCGCCACCGTGACGGCTGTAATTATTATTATTACAGTAATAAGATGCTGGTGTGGTGTTTGTAAGTGTCCTGAACTCACTGGACGTCCCAGCTGTGAAGATCCTCACACACAAGAGTCTTTGTTCACTTTTCTGTTCGCCTGTGTGTCCCACAAAGCCCCCTCTGTGTTCCTCTGTGTGTGTGTGTGTGTTGTCATCTTCAGTGATGCACTGCCACTGTGTTTCTCAGTTTGCATCAGACTGTGGGGAGCAGAGCAGAATTAAGTCTCCCTGTTTCTTTAAGCACATAAATTATTGTGATTTTATTTTTTGAATGCGTTTAAATTAGATTCGGTTCTGTTATGCAGCTCTGAGATTAATAATATCATCAATATATCATGTTTTCTTCCCTTTTTATTGCCTTCGTACAGTGTAATATCAATCTTATAACAACAAAAACAATGACATGATGTCTAATCAAATACTAAATTGATCAATATATTATGTTTGATGGGGCAGCGCAGTGGCGCAGTGGGTAGCGCTGTCACCTCATAGCAAGAAGGTCACTGGTTTGAGTCCCAGCTGGACCAGTGGTCATTTCTGTTTGGAGTTTGCATGTTCTCCATGTGTTGGCATGGGTTTCCTCCGGGTGCTCCGGTTTCCCCCACAGTCCAAACACATGCACTATAGGGGAATTGGGTAAGCTTGTCCATGGTGTATGTGTGTGAGTGAGAGCTCATTCTCACGCTCATTTTCACACACACACACATACACTACCGCCAATTTATTTCATCAGTGTGTTGGACTGTGGGGGAAACCAGAGCAACCAACGCCAACACTAGGAGAACATGCAAACTCCACATAGAAATGACCACTGGTCCAGCTGGGACTCGAACCAGCAATCTTCTTGCTGTGAGGCAACAGTGCTCACCACTGAGCCACCGTGTCACCCCAATATATAATGATTATATTAATTTACGTAATTGCTTCTGTTATATAAGAAGGTACTTTGAAAAATGTTGGAAACCTGTAACCATTGAATTCCATGATAAGAAAAATGAATGAAAGTCAATGGTTACAGGGTTTCAGCATTCTTCAAAATATCTTCTTTTGTGTTCAACAGAATAAAGAAACTTTTCAATGTCTGGAACCGCTTAAGAAAGAACAAAACGATGAGCTGACCCTAAAGCGTCCTGTTTCTTTAAGCACATTAAGTGTTGCCATTTGTTTTGACATGCATTTTGATTTGATTTGATTCCGTTTTGCAGTTTTGATTTTGGTTAAATCAATATGTAATATTATATCAATATGTTTAATTATTACATTGCTTTATGTAATTCATTCATTAATTTTCTTTCGTCCTTTATTAATCTGGGGACGCCACAGCGGAATGAACCGCCAACTTATCCAGCATATACTTTACACAGCGGATGCCTCTTTGCTGCAACCCATCACTGGGAAACAATTTATGTAATGATCATAGTAAAATAAACAGGTATAGATATTTTTCCGAGCTAATTCAATTAAAAAACTGTCAAGATGCAAACGTTTAGGCTGTTAAAGGGTCAGTTCACCCAAAAATGAGAACTCTGTCATCATTTACTCATTTAATCAGTTTCTTTCTTCTGTTTAACATATAAAAAGGTATTTAAAAATGTTGGAAACCTGTAACCATTGAATTCCATAATAAGAAAAACGAATGAAAGTCTATGGTTACAGGGTTTCAGCATTCTTCAAAATATCTTCTTTTGTGTTCAACAGAATAAAGAAACTTTTAAATGTCTGGAACCGCTTAAGAAAGAATAAACTGTGAGCTGACCCTAAAGTGTCCTGTTTCTTTGTTTTGACATGCATTCATTTGTTTTGACATGCATTTTACAGTTTTTCTAGTTTGCTTTGACCTGGTTAAAGAAACTAGGTTCCTCTTCATTTTCCTCATCACTATCCCAGCAGAGCAGAGGACCGGTCTTGCAAATGTGTAAAGCCTTTCTTATTGGGTTGACACATTTTCCCCACCATTTTTCCAAACAGTTAACACAGATGTCATTCAAGCAGTCCAAACTCCATTGCTTTAGTTATGGTAACCAAACAGAAACCATCTATTCCTAACCATTAAACACTACCAACATCAGTATGAAATCACTGAAGCACCGGTTTGACACTCCTTCACACAAATCTTCAATCAGCAATCAGTCTGCAAACCTTATATAAACGATGGAAGGTCTGTGTTGTTCTGTGCCAGCATTGATGGAGGAGGTCAGTATGGATATGTCCTATACTCCCAATAGATTTGACTGTATATTAGTTTACACGTGTTTTCTCTAATATTTACAGTATTTTATTACTTTTGTCTGTTTTTTTTTATATACAGTATTTCAGTTTTTAGCCACAGTTTGAAAAATGTCATGAATTCAATATATATTCAATCAAAGCACATCTTATTCTTGATCCAATTCTTTGCAAAAAGGCCAATTTGACAGCCCAAATAGAGACAACAAATGCCATTGACTATAAGCTACAATGGCAAGCAATGGTGGTGCATTTTGAGTTCTGTATTTTGTATTTTGTTGTGCATTGTGTAACGATTAATTGAAAGAGCTCATATACTTGTTTGCAAGTTGTGTAGTTTGAAGGTAAAACTAGCTTTTGTTGCATATGTTAAATGTTTTGACACAATATGTGCCTTTTGCAAGCAAAATGTGTCATTTTGACCATGAGTGCCGCTGTTTAGGCCTGTGTGTTAACTGTTTTGAAAATGTGGAGTTTCAGTTGACAACTACATCCAAGCAATCGAGAAAAACTGTAATTAGATTCGATTCCATTTTGAAGTTTTGATTTTGGTTATATCAATATGTAATGAACAGGACGTGTGTTTGGATATAACTCAGTTTTCTTACCACACTTCATTATTATTATTCGTTTATTCCTTTGCTGGAGATCAGAACTGAATTTAGAAATAGTTTAGACACAAATCTTAGCGTTTAACAAAGGAAATTAAATCTGTGGGCTGATGGATGTGTTTAGTGGAGTGAGTTTCCACCATTTCCTCACTCCACCAAAGTAAAGGAGTAAAGAGTAAAGAGAAAGTAAAGAGGCTGAATGGTGGAGGCTCGTTCTTTATCCTCGCGCTGCAGATGCTCTGTTTGACTGTTTTCTCGCTAGTGAAGCGTTCAGTTTTTACACTTACAAAGTCGCCATGTAAATAGCAAATGCACCATGGAGCGACGCAACTGACTCTTAAAGGGAATATGAGATGAGACTCTGATTGGTTTAATGCAGGTTATGCTCAAAACACACCCAGAACTCATTAAGAGAATAAGCACAGCCCTGTTAGACCATGCGCCAGGGCGCAGAGCGTATTTCTCCATATAGAATAGCAAAAGTGGATTCAGACATAATCACATATAAGTGCATTACAGAGCCCATTGAGTCAAAATTAAGCAAGTTTTTCTTTAAAACAAGTAAAATAATCTGCCAATGGGGTCAGCAAAGTATATAGTAATCTTGTTTTTCCTATGAAATATTATTATTTCCCCACTGGTAGATTATTTAGCTTGTTTTGATGAACAGTATGAAGAGTCTAAAAGTATTCAAGTACAGATATTGAACAATCAAATGTAAAATAACATGCATAATATTAAATCTAATCTGATCCTGCGATGTGACTATTGCAGATACACACATTGCGATATGGATGCTCCACTGATGTATTGTTCAGCTCTGGTTTGCAGTGTGCTCAGTCATTAGCGTGACACACCCATCAGTTGTAATCCAGCCTGTGTTTACTCCTAATGAAGCGCCGTTGGCTCCAGCAGGGACTTCCCAATGTGTTGTTGGTTTAGTGGCTGAAGGCAGGTGGAGGATAATGCTGTGTGTGTGTGTGTGTGTGTGTGTGTGTGTGTGTGTGTGTGTGTGTGTGTGTGTGTGTGTGTGTGTGTGGTGTCTGCTTACAGGACTGTGTTTGGGTGGATTTATTTTCACATGCGGACAGGTGGAGTTCCTGCACTCGCACATTGAGCTCCATCTGCACGTTCAGCGTCTGTTTCTGAACTCAAGCTCAGTCGTTTGATTCAGATTTGAATATTCAAATAGAGCTGGATGTGTTTCTAAACCTGTTCTGCATGTCAGACTCTTGCTTTATTAGTAGTGCTGCTTCACTACATGATTAGATGGAGTATTCGTCGTCTGCTGCAACGTAAAATGGGTGCAAAAACCACACAGGCTGCATCCAAAAGCACACTACTGTACACTACCTGACGGAAGTGTTGTGGTGGATCTCAGTTGTAAGAGCAGCAAATAATAACTCGACTTCTAGTTGATGATGTGTAAAAGTGTTGAAGGTGGATTTCTCTGATAAATCATCTGCTGATCTGCATTAATCATCACCAATACTGCAGAAGACCTACTGGAACCAGCATGAACCAAGATTCTCATAGAAATCAGTCAAGTTTGGTGAAGGAGACATCATGGTTTGGGGTCTACATTCAGTGTGGGGGCGTGCGAGAGATCTGCAGAGTGGATGATCAACATCAACAGCCTGAGGTATCAAGACATCTGTGCTGCCCATTACATTACAAACCACAGGAGAGGGACAATTCTCCAGCAGGATAGCGCTCCTCATACTTCAGCCTCCACATCAAAGCTCCTGAAAGTAAAGAGTGCTCCAGGATTCGCCAGCCCAGTCAACAGACATGAACATTATTGAGCATGTCTGGGGTAAGATGAAGGAGGAGCCCATTCTTGCTCAAGGAAATGTCTACAGTAAAGCTGCACGGGTTGTTCACATATTATATGAGAAGCGCTTCTCACAGAACAGATGCTTTTAACACTTAAATACTTGATTATGATGTTCATTACTAACCTTACTATGAACAGGATTTGATTATAACTGCAGATCAATGATAATTGCCTACTGTAACATCTGCGGTTATGTAAAATAAATAAATAAATGAACATATTTGAACACATACAGACCCTCACAGTCCCCGATATGTTACCAATTACAGAGAGACTACACACAGCAGACATTTAGTCCTTATCTGGGTTCCAAAATGACATGAAATATGTAGTACATGCAGGGCCGGAGCAAGCTGAACTGCCGCTCTAGGCAGAGGACGATCATGCCGCCCTCAACCCTAATGTGACAACGAAAGTGACCGGTTATGAAAATGAAGTGAGGTGTCGCGGACCTCTTTTCCGGTGCACTATGCGCAGATATAACTGAGGACGCACAGGTGCTGAGGTAGGGAGGGAGGTGTCACGGACACTGCGCTCTTTATTCTGCCACCCTATGCGCGGACGCGCGGGTGTCGCGGACCTCAATTCTGCCGCCCGACACGCGGGTGCTGATAAAGGTGTCGCTGACGCCGCCCTCTCTATTCTGTCGTGTATGCGCGAATATATCTGAGGACGCGGGTGTGGTAAGGGAGGTGTCGCGAATGCCGCCCACTCTATTCTGCCACCCTAGGCGGCCGCCTAGGTCGCCTCTATGGACACGCCGGCCCTGAGCACATGTAGTCTCTGTTGGAGAGTTACTCCGTCATTCTTAATTGCTAATAGTCCAGAAGCTGATGATATTAGTTAAACATGGCAGTTGGCTCATGTTTTAGGTTGCTGAAAGAATCATTTGCTCCTTTGCTTTTTCCAACCCAAGCTCATTCTGAAAACTTAGCCCCGCGTACATTTCAGGAGACCACAATTTAAGTGTTCGGAGGTACGTATGGCCGCATTTTGTTTTTTCGAGCGAACGCTACGGGGCGGTGTGACGCCGCTCCTCTTTTTCGCGCACGCCAGCTGTGACGGATCACCTCCGTGTGGAGGGCTTTCCCACCACAACCAGTTTGTCCGCTTAGCTTGTAGTGTTACGTCGGCGGAGCGGAGGCCTGGAGGAGGAGGAGCCACCCGTGGCGACGACCGGGTTCGAGTCCGAGGAAGAGAAGTTCCAGAAATCAGGTAAGATGAAAAACTGAATACAAAAAATAAAAGCGAATGAGTTCGTGACGGGGGGAGAATGCGGTGAAATCCGAAAACTCGGTCAAAATCGGAGGAGGGCTTTTGTTTTGTTTTTCTGGATGGCTCTTGTAAATCGTCGCTTGGGTTTAGGGAAAGAGGAGGAGGGTGATGGCTGGGCCGATTGGCCAGCCGCCCAGTCGATTGTTCAGTCATACAGTCAGTCGGTTAGTCAGACAGACGGTTGCTTGACAGGGGCATCCGGCGGCTTTTCATGTGAGAACAGCGCTGGCACAAACGGCGCACGCTCCCAAGAAGCGTTCGAGACTCTAAAAAGCATGCACAGTGGCCTCTCGCGGATTCGAGAAAACAAAAACTGCACAAATACTTACCTGCCGGGACGTAATTCGCGGTCTCCAGAAACGTCCGCGGGGCTACGTTTCCACAATAAGCCTGGGTTGGCTTTTTCACGATTCACTCTCACATTTGTCCGTTACTGAAAGGATCACATGTCAGAAGGGCTTAAATAATCATGTGCACCCTATAATCATCAGCTCAAGAAGTTTGTTATTTCAAATATAGACATGCGTGAGCTCTCTCTCTCTCTCTCTCTCTCTCTCTCTCGAGAAAGTGAAACCATTTGCACTTTAGACTGCATTGTAAACAACTACTGGGCACAGAGTAGTTCTGCTGTTCTTCTTGGCTTTGTGGCTGTTCATCAAGACGACGACAAGGTTTGTTTGAGCTCGGGTCGACCATGGCTTGTTGTTATATGTATATATTATTACGGTGTGATGTCTGGGCTGTGTATTTAAAAATGGCGGTTCATTTGTTTTCATTCTCCTTGCTTGTGCACAAGAGAGTGATGTATCTCTGTAAACCAATAGCGTTGGTCTGGCTCCGCTTTTTAGTACCATTTTGTTGTGCTAGGCATCCTTTTCAAAGGGTACTCAAAAAGTGGCACGGTACGGTTGGCTTTTTGGCACCTTTTGACAGTGGAAACAGCCATAAGCGTACCGACCTGCACCGTACCGCTCACATACCGCCATAAGTGAGCAGAGTAGTCTGAATTCACAGTATTGTAAAACAGTATGTGAGAAGTACCCAGATGACCTACTATCCAATAGACGCTGTGGTGGCCACAGTAGAATGAACCGCCAACTATTCCAGCATATGTTTTACATAGCGGATGCCATTTCAGCTGCAACCCAATACTAGGAAACACCCATACACACACACACACTCATACACTATGGTCAATGTAGTTCATCAATTCCCCTATAGCGCATGTGTTTGGACTGTGGGGGAAACCGGAGCACCCGGAGGAAACCCACGGCAGTATTTCCAGAAGTGAGGCACTGGTTGAGTGTTGTGCTCTTGGTATGGGCTGGAGTCTCCGGTGGTTTTCTAGCAGCAGAAGTGTGGAGGGTTTCTCAGATTTACGCTTCAGTCTTGAGCCGTGACGTTGAAAGCAACACACTGCGAAAGCTGATAATTGAAGACGAGCCGGACGAGCAAGAGGTTATGCAGAGCTACACACACACACACACACACACACACTCAATCACTGCGCAGAGGAGCTGGACATTTACATCTTACAAGATCATTCATTTCACTACCTGATCCTCAACACACACACACACACACACACACACACACACACACACACACACACACACACACACACACACCCTTAAAGAGTGTGCTCGATACATCTGACCCCAATCTGACTGTGTGTGTGTGTGTGTGTGTGTGTGTGTGAGTGTGCACGCTTGTGAGTGTGCTTCTCTTAGAGGATGTGTGTGTATGTGTGTGTGTATGAGAGTGTAAATGAGTTTGCATGATTGAGTATGATGTGTGTGTGTGTGCGTGTGATTAAATGTGTATTTAAGTCTGTGTGTGATTGAGTTAGTGTGTATGTGAGTGAGTGATTGAGTTTGTGTGTGTGTGTGTGTGTGTGTGTGTGTGTGTGTGTGTGTGAGAGTGTGTATTTTGTGCCTGTGTGTCTGTGAGTGAGTGTGTGTAAATGTGTAATTGCTTGTGTATGTGAGTGTGCGTGATTGTGTGTTTGTGTGTTTGTTTGCATGTGAGTGAGTGTGTGCTTGTGAGTGTATTTGCCTAAGTGTATGTGTGTGTGTGTGTGTGTGTGTGTGTGTGTGTGTGTGTGAGTGCGAATGAATGAATGTGTGTGAGTGTGTATTTTGTGCCTGTGTGTCTGTGAGTGAGTGTGTGTAAGTGTGTAATTGCTTGTGTATGTGAGTGTGCGTGATTGTGTGTTTGTGTGTTTGTTTGCATGTGAGTGAGTGTGTGCTTGTGAGTGTATTTGCCTAAGTGTATGTATGTGTGTGTGTGTGTGTGAGAGAAAGAGAGAGAATGAGTGTGCTTGTGTCTGTGTGTGTGTGTCTGTGTGTGTGTGTGTGTAATAGCATGTGTGAGAGTAAAAGAGTGAGTGTGTACGAGTGTGTGCGTGTGGTTTGTGTATGTGTGTGTGTGTGTGTGTGTGTGTGTGTGTGTGTGCACGTGCAAATGATCAACTGGCTTGAATCAAGCACCAAAATGTACACAGAGTGTGTGTGTCTGTTGAATTATGATGTGTGTGTGAGTGTGTGTGTGTGTGTGTGTGTGTGTGTGTGTAAATGATAATCTGGCTAGAATTAAGCACCAGTACGTATACAGAGTGTGTGTATCTGTTGAATTATGATGTATGTGTGTGTGTGTGTGGCCTCTTGTGATTTGCATGTATGCTGCTTTGCATGTGGTTTCCCAGAGTTCAGTTCTGCCTTTTCTCTGTTCGCTAATCATAAACAGGACACTTAGCGAGTACATTAGCGTTAGCGGTTACCCAGCAGGCACTCCATTTCTAGCGGAAGCTGCTGATGAATGACTCACGGCCAATCACAGGCTAACGTGACGCGCATGTCAATGAGCTGCGGCAGCTCATCAGCCAATCACAGTGGAGCAAATCTATGACTCATACAGGCTGAGATGATACAGCATTGCGTGGTCAATAATATCCGGGAAAGATTTTACAGCATACAAATATTGAGACTTTCGTCAAGTCTGTGATGAACAGCGCCAGCACACAATCACCAGCGCTGCTTCCCCAAATATTAGCAAAAACTCGTTCATTCATTTGGCTATGTCTCTATTTCAGAGGTCGCCCCGGCGGAATGAACCGCCAACTATTCCAGCATATGTTTTACACACCAGATGCCCTTCCAGCTACAACCCAGCACTGGGAAACACCCATACACACTCATACACTACGGTCAATTTAGTTCATTCAGTGCATGTGTTTGGACTGTGGGGGAAACCGGAGCACCCGGAGGAAACCCACGCCAACATGGGAACATGCAAACTCCACACAGAAACACCAACTAACCCAGCTAGGACTTGAAGCAGCGACCTTCTTGCTGTGAGGCCACAGTGCTAACCACTGAGCCACCGTGCGGTCCTACTTTAGAAAATACTATTTTCATTTATTTGATCCTTGTTGAATATAGAATATAGTAGGGATGTTATATAGGCACTGTATAATGTTGTACTACTACTACTACTATAACATATACATATATATATATATATATATATATATATATGAGCAATATCACACGAGTAGCAGTGTGATATGGCTGTATATCGGCACTGGTGGGAGGCGTGCGTTTACACGAGGCCGCAGGCTGAGTGCCTTAGTGCCCCCAGCAGTGCCGATATACATCCATATCGCACTGCTACGAGTGGAAGAGTTCTGGGGCCTCATGTACGAAGACTTGCGTGGAAATCATACTAAAACATTGCGTACGCACATTTACAGCTTTTTTAAAAATTAATTAAAAAAAAAAATTCAGATGTATGAAACACTGCGTACGCCGAATCTCACGCATATTCTTTTGTACATCTGAATGAACGTGAAACTGAGCGCAACATGCACGAGCACAAAACCCCTCCCTGCCTCCTCCCCCGTATGAATATGCTAATGACTATGCTAATGGCAAAACCCAACGAAAAAGCAACGGCAAAAGCAAAAAAGAGAAACTTTGAACAGAATGTGAAATGAAGGTGCTGCTTTCAGAAGCAGAAGGAGAAAAGCGGTGTTATTTGCAAGTTTGTTCTCCAGAATTAACAACAAAAGAAAAAAATAGAGTGGGAGAGTTTAGCTGATGCGGTTAACACAGTTGGGTCTGAACATCGCACTGAGTGCATTAAAAAAAGAAATAGTGTGATTTATATCTGTAAAATGTTGCAGTACTCTTAACAGTCTCAGTGGCGCACCTCATAAGACGCATGTGATCATGTTTTGACACGTTCGAGCATGATCTCGGTTTGAATCCAGCGTCTGATGAACTCTTTCTTCTTTTTCCCCCGCTACATATCAGATTTTGCCCACTATTTATCACGAGAAAGACCAGTAAGAATCATTAATAAGTCTGTGCATCATATTTTATTTGCACATTTATTGAATGGAAATGTTTCTGATTCACGCATGCAAATTCATCTTCAGATAGTGTCTTTATAGCAACGTGTGTGCGGTAGATCGCTCAGATTACATTGGGAAAACAGGCGACCGCTGCAAATTGTGCTTTAATGTTTGGCTGGTCAACTGTATGGTATGGAAACCTTATATACCTGCTAGATGAACCCGTCTCATACAGCTGCCATTGCAAGGCTCAGACACTTTGTAGAGAGGAATTTAACACAACTGCCTCTAGGAGTCGCCAATGGAAATAAAACAGACACACACAAAAAATGTGCGTACGCCTGCCATAAAGCTGCCGTGAAGCTGCGCACATTCCCACGTTCAGTTCATTGTTGGTAAATCCAAACATGAGCGATTCTGAGCGTGAAACCTGGCGTACGCAAAGTTTTTGTGCGTATGCAGCATTGATACATGAGGCCCCTGGTGGTTCAACATCTTCCACTTACGGATGATGGAGGCCGCTGTGCTCATTGGAGCTTTCAGAGCAGCAGAAATGTTTCTGTAAGCTTCCCCAGCCTTGTGCCTCCAGACAATCCTGCCTCAGAGGTCTACAGACAATTCCTTTGTCTTCATGCTTGGTTTGTGCTTTGACATGCACTGTCAACCCTGGGCCCTTATATAGACAGGTGTATGCCTTTAAATCATGTCCATCAGCTGAATTGAGCACAGGTGAACTCCAATGAAGCTGCTGAAACATCTCCAGAATGATCAGTGGAGACAGAATGAACCTGAGCTCAGTTTAGAGCTTCACACCAAAGGCTGTGAATACTGATGTATATGTGATTTATCAGCTTTTTTATTATTAATGAATTTGTAACTATTTCTAAAACTCTTTGTTTACATTGTCATTAAGGGAGATTGTGTGTAGAATGTTGAGGAAATCAATCAATTTAATCCATTTTGGAATAAGACTGTCACATAAACAAATGTGGAGAAAATGAAGCGACATCAATACTTTCCGGATGCTCTGCATTTCAGTCCTGAGTCTATATAGTGTATAGCGCACATCGCCATTTCAGTGCTAAAACTATATATTGTGTAGTGGACTTTATTTATTGCACCGGTTTCCTCAGTATGGAGAATGAAATGCTTGCAATCCGCATATAAAGATATGATGAAGGTGATGATGATGATGATGATGATGAGGAAATTCACTCCTACTGTATTTCCCGCCTCTCTCTGTGCTTATTTTTATGCGCTGCCTCCAGACAGAATGCAGCACAATAAATAAAGAAAGAAACTGAGTGAGAGACCTGAAGAAAAGTGCATGAACACCTTCAGAGACAAAAAGTGTGTGTGTGTGTGTGTGTGTGTGTGTGTGTGTGTGTATGTGTTTGTGTGTTTGTGTGTTTGTGTGTGTGTGTGTGTGTGTGTGTTTGTGTGTGTGTTTGTGTGTGTGTGTGTGTGTGTGTGTGTGTATGTGTTTGTGTGTTTGTGTGTGTGTGTGTGTGTGTGTGTGTTTGTGTGTGTGTGTGTGTGTGTGTGTGTGTGTGTGTGTGTGTGTGTGTGTGTGTGTATGTGTGTGTGTTTGTGTGTTTGTGTGTTTGTGTGTGTGTGTGTGTGTGTGTGTGTGTGTGTGTGTGTGTGTGTGTTTGTGTGTGTGTGTGTGTGTGTGTGTGTGTGTGTGTGTAGGCAAAGGAAATGTTCCTCCTGTTTGATTTCTCTGGGCTGCAGAGAGAGAAGTAGATCGCCTACGTTAGTTTGGTGAATCTGCGCTGGATCAGTGTTCGTCCTCTTTCTTCCCGTCATCAGCTATTCTGGGATGCGGTAGGCGTTAGCAGCAGGTGCTTATGGCTAATGCAGGAGAGCAGGTATATCTGTGAATCAAGACGTTCGCATGCATTCAGTCATTAGATCATGTGTGAACTCTCATAGAAAGTGCCCTGAACGCTTCTCAGTTAAAGGCAGAGTTATTCACCCTCCTGTTTAGTGTTAATTCCTTTATATTTTTTCACCAATTTCTGTTTAACAGAGATGAGATTTTCATTTCTGATCATAATAGTTTTAATAACTTGTTTCTAATGACTGATTTATTTTCTCTTTGTCATGATGACAGCACATAATATAAGACTAGATATTCTTCAAGACACTTCTATACAGCTTAAAGTGACATTTAAAGGCTTCACTAGGGTATTTAGGGTAAAGTTAGGGTAATTAGGCAAGTCATTGTATAACAGTGGTTTGTTCTGGGGACAATCCAACACTAATATTGCTGAAGGGGGCGAATAATATTGACCTTAAAATGGAAAAATAAATAAGAAACACTTGTTTTAAACTTTTAGTTTTCAGCTGTAGTTTACAGAATAAAACAAAAACATATGTAATATATACTCACCGGCCACTTTATTAGGTACACCTTACTAGTACCCTGTTGGACCTCTTTTACCTTCAGAACTGCTTTAATCCTTCATGGCAGAGATTCAACAAGCTGCTGGAAATATTCCTCAGAGATTTTACTCCATGTTGACATGATAGCATCACACAGTTGCTGCAGATTTGCACATCCATGATGCCAATCTCCCGTTCCACCACATCCCAAAGCTGCTCTATTGGATTGAGCTCTGGTGACTGTGGAGGCCATTTGAGTACAGTGAACCCATCGTCATGTTCAAGAAACCAGTCTGAGATGATTGAGCTTTATGACATGGTGTGTTATCCTGCTGGAAGTAGATATCAGAAGATGGAGACACTGTGCTCTTAAAGGGATGGACAATGTCAGCAGCAATACTCAGGTAGGCTGTGGCGTTGATGCTCAACTGGTACTAATGAACCCAAAGTGTACCAAGAAAATCTCCCCCACACTAGAGCAGCACAATTAATCGAAAAAAGATTGCGATCAAGTGTGTATATAGTCATTTAAAGCATTTATTGTTGCATAAATAACAGCTTAAACTGCAATATAAAGCATAACTAGATAAATTATCAGGTTAACTAGACAAGAATAGTTTTTTTCCAGCCAAACTCTGCTGAAATAAATAATTCAGTGGATTGACTAAAAAGGTGTCACGGTGGCGCAGTGGGTAGCACAATCGCCTCACAGCAAGAAGGTCATCGATTCGAGACCCCGCTGGGTCAGTTGGCGTTTCTGTGTAGAGTTTGCATGTTCTCCCCGTGTTGACGTGGGTTTCCTCCGGGTGCTCCAGTTTCCCCCACCAGTCCAAACACATGCGCAACAGGGGAATTGATGAGCTGTAGTGTATGATTGTGAATGCAAGAGTGTATGGGTGTTTTCAAGTGCTGGAAGGGCATCCACTGCGTGAAACATATGCTAAATAAGTTGGTGGTTCATTCCGCTGTGGCGACCCCAGATCAATAAAGGGACTAAGCTGAAAAGATCACGAATGAATAAATGATTCACTAAAATAAGTGAAGTTTATGTATAAACAAATTTCGAGAGGATCACGTGCTTATGATTGCTAGCAGCTGACCCGCATTATCTAATTCACTACGATCCAATCCGATGACTCCTAAACTACCATAAATACCCTGGGGTTTATTCCATTGCTGTCTTCGTTTCGAAGAGTCCCCCCTTCCTCCCCCACTCCTCCTTCTTAGACGGGTGACACGGTGGCCCAGTGCATAGCACTGTCGCCTCACAGCAAGAATGTCTCTGGTTCCTGGCTTAACCAAAACTAGCAGACATTTCTGTGTGGAGTTTGCACTTCTCCCCGTGCTCACGTGGGTTTCCCCCGGGTTCCCCGGTTTCCTCCCACCGCCTAAAAACATGCAATTAAGTCAATTGAACAATCCAAATTGTCAACATAGACACGCTTCTAGTTAGAAATTAATTTCAAGAGCATTCACTTGCTACAGCAGGGCAGTTCTCGAGATCTACCTGAGCTCAAACTCCCCTCCCAACTTGCAACGGGAGGGAGCCCTGGGCTCGAGGATCTCATGAGCTCAGGGCTCTCTCCCGGGACAGCATGCCAAACAAGCTTTATAATCAATCATCAGCTAAGTGTGAACTCTTGAAATGAAGGTAAGTGGTTGCAAACAGCTTCAATGAGCTGAATTTAAACACACAAATGAAGTTGATCATTACTACATTTAAATAGTTTGATTAAATTCAGCCCATATCAATAGTTTACAACCACTTACCTTAACAAAGTGTATAAATAAGTGTTAAATAAATATAAAGAAAATATGTATAGGAAATACTATGAAAGATTTCCTCGCTCTGTTTAGCATCACTTGGGAAATATTTGATTGGTGTTATATTTTAGACTGATCTCCACATATATAAACCCCTCTGCATTCAGAGTCTGTCCACCATTTCTGTTCACGTTCAGCTAGAGATGAAGATAAAACTGGCTCCTCTCAACACGAGACCCCAGAAGGCGCTTATTTTGGCTTCTTTTGGAAAGGCACGTCGCTTATTTTGGCTTGTTTTGTCAGGGCAGGTTGCTTATTTCTCCAGTGGGATCTGGCAACGGCGTCACGCAGAGAAGCAGATCTGTGTCACATGCGAACTAAAGCAGAAGAGAGCGCCAGATCTGGGCCAGTGCAGTCCTTCATCCCGAGCTCAAGGTTAAACTGGGCTTCAGTGCCAGAGGTTAAGGGTCAGAGGTCAGCGCTGAGCCCCTGCGGGTTCAAACGTTATATAAATGTTGGCCAGAGTTCACGGCTTCTCTTCTGACTCAGTGCAATGCGTCCTGACGGCTGTGCAGAGACTTGTGGGAAAAACGCAGCTTCAACGCTTGAGGCGGGAATCTGACCAATGGGATTTAAGTACACATGGCATCAAAACTAACCATATTGCTTTTGTTAGCTAGCATTGCTAGTTTTGCGGTGAACAATTCATCTGTGCATGTCATTAAGAGAAAACAAATTAGTATTTCCTTGTAATCATTAATTGTAATCTGCAAATTCACTTCCTGTTTGTTTTCAGTTCAATTCCCAGATAAGGTCTTTCTGAGGTATTGGGCGTCGCTTAACATACTTAACCACGCCCCTCCAGCTGTCAGTTTTGACATCGCTATGACAACAAACGTAAATGGTGAGGAGGAGGAGTCTGTCAGGTTGTAATAACTCTCCTCAAACCCTTTTCCACATCTTTCTGAATGACACGGCTACTTTACTACATCCAATCAGCTCGCAGTAGAAAAGAACAAGCCACGCCCACTGTTTGATCATTTAATATTCCGTTTTTTCTAGGAACTGCGTCACAATACGGGGAAAAAAACGGTCGCAGCTTTCGGTTCATGTGGATTTTAATAAGAAATATAGTGTCAATGAACGCTTGAGACTTCAGGAGAACCACAACACTAGAAGATACGCTGAATCTGAGGCTATATTTACATGACATTAAAGTAACGCAAGGCAAGTTTGTTTATATATAAAAATAATATTCATTTATTAATTTTCCTTTAGCTTAGTCTCTATTTCAAAGGTTGCCACATTGTAATGAACTGTCAACTATTCCAGCATATATTTTTTACGGTAGCGGATGCCCTTTCAGCTGCAACCCTGTACTGGAAATGTGCGGCAGCTGAAACTACGGATACTGGAAGCCTGTGCTGGCATTTATCCTACAGTGTTGCTATCAGTGTGTGAAGAGTGGGAGAAGAGGGCTGCATTGACAATCCAACACAATGGGCCGCACACTGAACACATATAAGTGGTCAGAAACTTGTAAATAACTCATGAAAGAATAAAGTTACGTTAAAACCAAGCACATCATTGCTTTTCTTGTAAAATTCCCAATATGTTTGATGTGTCACATGACCCTCTTCCTATCGAAAAAACTAAAGTTGGATGCAAGATGGCCGACTTCAAAATGGCCACCATGGTCACCCCCCATCTTGAAAAGTTTGCCTCTTACATATACTTATATGCCACAAACAGAACATTAATATCACCAATCATTCCCATTTTAGTAAGGTGTATCCATATAAATGGCCCACCCTGTATATAATACACAGACATATATTATGTCTGAACAACTTTTATTTTGGATGCGATTAATAGCGATTGTTCTTTGCCCAGCACTAAATACTCATAATAATTATTATAACATTTCATTTAATGAAAGGACACCTATTATGCCTCTTTAAACAAGATGTAAAATGAGTCTCTCATGTCTCTAGAGTGTATAGTAAGTTTCAGCTCATAATAGCACACAGATAATGTTCTCTAACTCTCTGAAACGGACCCTTTTAGGCTTTGATCCTAAAGGCTTGTACACACCAGGGCGCTTTTCGTTTGCGTTTATCGTCGGTGATTTTGGAGAAGTTTTTCCAGATTCAAACCCAAGCGATTTTTCACTGGCGTGGAGCAAAAGAGTATGCAAAATCACTCCTTGACGTTAGATGGCGCTACACAACTTTAAGCTTCTGATAGCCGCTTGTAACAGAGCTTGAGCGCCTCCAAGTGCTGCTTACTGTAACTTCAGCAGCTCCGTGCACATGAACAAAAGTGATGATCTGATTGGTGGAGAAGGTTTTGAAGTGGAGCGTCAAAAAAAAAAAAATTGAGCATGAGGCTTTTTTTTAAAATGACAATTTTACGTCTGGCGTTTTTTGCGCGTTGGTGTGCACGATCACATTGGCGCAATTTATTTAGTCTAACGAGGCGTTAAAAGTCAATGGAAAACGTGAGCAAAAAACGTCTCCGTGTGCACGGGCTTTAACTGTGGCGTTTTGCTGACTGTCGCTTTAAATTCAAATGAGATTGTACTCTTTTCAGAGGAAGGCGGAGCTACAACATTTATTTTTTTTTCGGCTTAGTCCCTTTATTATCTGGCGTCACCACAGCGGAATAAACTTATCCAGCAAATGTTTTAAGGCTGATTTATACTTCTGTGTCAAGCGCACGCGTATGCTACGGTGCAGCCTATGCGTTGACGCCTAGCCTTACGCCGTGTCCGTCGCTGACGTGCACCTCTCAAAAAATTTAACTACATGTCGCGACGACGCGTAGCGCTAGCTCTGTGATTGGTCGGCTTGGTAGCACTGACGAGTCTGGGCGGGACCGAGAGCCGCGCGAGCCTAATGCTGCGATTGTTTACAAGTGTGGAGTCCCGTGAAGGAGCTCCCGATGGAAAGTTTTGTTTGGTGTTTACCTCATGGTTAAAGTTGTTGCACGTCCGCCAGTTCCTGCCTCAAATGAGCGAGTTTGAGCCAATTGTACATTAAGAAAGCGTTCAGAAAAAACAAAACACCAGCGAAGAAACTCGACACAGATGAAATTATATGAAGAAAATGATGATGCAACAATTACATCCAGCAAATGGAGATATCTATGTACATAGAAAGGCCCCTGAACGCACACACACACACACTCACACACACACTGTCAGTCAATCCGCTTTAGTGTTTATAAAATGAGCCCGAAGGTGAAGAGAATGACAGGAGACTCCGAGTTTAATGCTGTTTTTACAAGTAAAATCGAATCCACTGCTGATGCCAACTGGCACCGAGAGCCAGCACACATCAAAACACCAGACAGCCCTCTGAAACAATGCAACTGTGAATTAAATACCTTAACAACCGCACATTTACTGTACAAGATGTGATGTTGAGGATTTGTAAATGTTTATCTGTTTTAATGCTCATCAGCCAATCAGAATCAAGCATTCAGTAGACCTGTAGTATAATGGACTTACTCTATAATTAGAGGGGTGACATGGTGGCGCAGTAGGTAGTGCTGTCGCCTCACAGCAAGTAGGTCGCTGGTTTGAGCCTCAACTGGGTCAGTTGGCATTTCTATGTGGTGTTTGCATGTTCTCCCTCAGGCCCGTGCAGAGACCGTCCTAAGGGATAAATGATGTTTAAAAAGGATGTTTTGAAGTTCGGGGGGGGGGGGGGGGGGGGGGGGAGGTGGGGGTTGTTTGCGCTGCAGATCTGCAGAGTGGATGCGCGCGTACTGAAGAACGCTGTTATCGCGTGCGTACTGATCAGCTGTGTTGTCGCGCGCGTACTGATCAGCTGTGTTGTCGCGCGCGTACTGAAGGGCGGGACCGAAGGTGTGCCGCGTCGTGGGGGCACTATTGATCATTTTGGAAGGGCACTTTCTATCCAAGACTAAAAAGGGCATGTGCACTGCACAGGTTGAGCCCTATGTGTGCACGTGCCTGTTCTCCCTGCATTCACGTGGGTTTCCTCCGGGTGCTCCGGTTTCCCCCACAGTCCAAACACAGGGTTCAACGCTAAGGATTTTTTAATACGGGTCCGATCGGGCCATTGGTTGAGATTTTTACTTGCCCTGCCAAAATTTTCACTGGCCCCACCAAAAAAAAATAAAAAGTTAATAGCTATTTCTTTGCGACATATTTTAAATAGTGGCAAAATTATGCCTGTGAATCTAGAATTTAAACATTTTAAATATGTTAATAAATGTATAATGAGCAAAATTCAAGATTTTACGCAAATGAAAGACCAGTATGAAAAATGTGCTGGTGTTTTAATGCAATTCTAAATAATTTTTATAAAAATGGCTTGCCAAACTGACAACTGTTTTATTTATTTATTTATTTATTTATTTTTCAGTGTCTTAATTTTGTACCCATGTAATTGTCTGCTTCTAAGACTTTAGAAACAGACGTTTTCTTTTAGCCTCATTGTTTAATTTTGCCGCCATGTTGCCATCTTTTTGCTGTACTGGTTGTTACCAGGTTACAAAAAAAAAAAAAAAAAAAAAAAACATGCTCATCGTTACTGGCCGATAGGGGCCAGTAGCAATCCTGTCTACTGTCCCGAGTGTCTTTCACGCTGGCCCCGGGCCACCGGGCAGTCCTTATTGTTGAGCCCTGAAACACATGCGGTACAGGTGAATTGGGCAGGCGAAATTGTACATAGTGTATGAATGTGAATGGATGTGTATGGATGTGTGAAAACATGTGCTGGATAGGTTGTCGGTTCATTCCGCTGTGGTGACCCCGCAGGACTAAGCCAAAAAGAAAATGAATAAATGAATGAACGTATAATTGTGGCAGCATGGTGGCTCAGTGGGTAGCGCTGTGGCCTCACAGCATCAAGGTCTCTGGTTCGAGTCCCGGCTGGGTCAGTTGTCATTTCTGTGTGGAGTTTGCATGTTCTCCCCGAGTTGGTGTGGGCTTCCCCCACAGTCCAAACACATGCGCTAAAGGGGAATAGATTTACTAAATTAGCCATAGTGTATGTGTGTGAATGAGAGTGTATGGGTGTTTCCACAGTACTGGGTTGCAGCTGAAAGGTTAATTTAATTTAAGAAAAACTGTTTATTTCTATATATTACATTTTTAGCTAAACTAAGCAGACATTAGAGTAGCAGACAGCAAATTCCAAACGCAGAAACAGATGCTCAGACTAAACATCACAAAACAAAAGACATTTCTTCAGTGGATTTACATTTGCATGGATTATAAATGTTTACCAATGTGCAATAAAATACTGTACAGTTTGAATTGTCGTGGACTTTAAATACGTTCCCAACCATGAATTCCGTGCAGCAGTACACTCCTACTTTAATGGCATCCCATTTTACAGTGTACTTGTGTTGGCGAATGCAGTCTGAAAGCTTGTGTTGATCTGGTCCGTTAGCGGTTGCAGCCTCTAAACCGGAGTATTTTAGTCTCTTCAGTGAAAGAGCCGAGGCGCTCTCTGCTCCTGATAGTGAACAGTAATGAGGACACTGATTTGCAGCTCGTGTCTGAGCTCATAATGAGATCCAGAGGAGCTGAAGACACCGCAGGGCTTCGTGATTTAAAGCGTCCTGCAGAAGGTTGTTTCGCACCAGCGGCGTTCCTTTGCTCTGGATTAAAGATCTCGGGAAATCACTGCAGCTTTCCTGACAGATTCCACTTCACAGACACTGACGCACATATTTACTACCCGTTCTCTAGCACTCCATGCTAAATTTAGAATAAGTCCATTTCTACTAAAGGTCTGCTTGATTCTGATTGGCTGATGAGCATTCTAAGGCCTTGATCACGTGCACTTTGCGTCGAAAGGCGACTTTTTTGAAAGTAGGGTTTTCTAAGTAGGTTTGGGCGATAAATTGATTTTATTAATTAACTCGAGTGTCTAGTTTACGTCGCTCTATGTGCCTGCAGTTGAAAATAAAGTAAACTCACCGGGAAAAAGCGAGTTACGTCAGTCCCGTCTTGTTTATTGTCCAATCGAATAAGAGCAGAGGTGGGGTTTCCAATGAGGTGACAGCAGTGTTTGTGTTGTCATGATGACTAACGAGACTTTTAAAGATGGAGGAGAGACTAGTAGTCGCTGTCTCGAGTTATCCGGAGCTGTATGACTTCACAATTATAACAATATTACCAGTAGTGATATTCGGTGGTTGCCTAGTGACATAAAAAAAGAGCAGCGCACTTCTTTTTTCTTGTCAACAAAAAAAGCCAGTGTGGTGCACCTTGCTTTCCCAGAACGGAGAAGCACATTCGGTGTGAACGACCCCTGAGGCATTCTAAAGGAGCTCCGGCAGGTTTTGAGCTCATTAGTTATAGTACTATTCTGAAATATTCCAGTTACTTTGGGTGAAGTCTGGATGGGATACAGTTGGACATACTCACACCAGTATTGCATAGTTTTTGCTAATTTAATTTAAACAATAATTCATATTTTTTTATTACAGTGAGGGTTGGGTAGACGTTAAAACAATACAATTAATGGGTAATTGAATAAATAATATGAATAATACTCGTTAAGGAGTTCTTGTGTTACCATAGCTACTATAGAATCAGCACAACTGATCCATTAATATAGTTTTGTGTTACCATAGCAACCTTAGAATTACTACTACTAGAACAGATCCATTACAATAGTTGTTTTGTTACTATAGCAACTATAGTATCACCAGAACAGATTCATTTTCATAGCTCTTGTGTTACTATAGCAACCATAGAATTACTACAACAAATCCATTACAATAGTTACCATAGCAACTATATAATCTCCACAACAGATCCCTTCCCATAGTTTTTGTTACCATAGCAACTATGGAATCACCAAAACAGATCCATTACAATATGTGTTGTATTACCATAGCAACTGTAGAATCACCACAACAGATCCATTACTATAGTTGGGTTGTTACCGTAGCAATCAAAAAACTACCACAACAGATCAACTACAATATGTGTTGTGTTACCATAGCAACCACATAGTCACCACAACAGATCCATTACAATATGTGTTTTGTTACAATAGCAACCCTATAGTCACCACAACAGAGCCATTACAATGTGTTGTGTTACCATACCAACTATAGAATCACCACAACAAATCCATTACCAAAGTTGTGTTACCATAGCAACCACAGAATCACCACAACCGATCCATTACTATAGTTATTGTGTTACCATAGCAACAATATATTGACCACAACTGATCCATTACAATGTGTTGTGTTACCATAGCAACCATATAGTCACCACAACAGATCGATTACAATGTGCTGTGTTACCATAGCAACCCTATAGTCAACACAATAGATCCATTACAATATGTGTTGTGTTACCATAGCAACTATAGAATCACCACAACAGATCCATTACTATAGTTATTGTGTTACCATAGCAACAATAAAATCAACACAACAGATCCATTAATATAGCTATTTGTGTTACCATAGCAACCGTAGAATCACCACAATAGATCCATTAATATAGTTGTTGTGTTACCATAGGATCCATAGAATTACCACAACAGATGAAGTTCTAATAGTATGTTTTTAATGGGGGGGTTGTCAGTAATCTAGTGTATTTTGACGTGAATGTTAATGTGTCTTGAAGACAGACGTCGATAGACAGCAGTCACATGATACCCACAATGCACCCATTGACGATTGTTCAAACACACCATGTTGTTTTGCTAAAATAAAGGCCTTGTTTGTGCAGGCAAAATGAACTCGACTTCCCCCGTTATTTGGAATGGTTTGACCCCGATGGCCCGAGCTCAATCTCCTGAAGACGCTTCTTTGTGTGTGTTTGTGCTCTTTAAAGACTCACACTTCAATAGTAACACCCTCCATTCATGGAAAAAGCAGTCCTCTTGTCCCGGAGGCTGGATTGGCATACTGAGCCCGTTGGCACCGCTGTGGGCATTGGTGCCCGCCGAGGCCAGAAAAAAAAGCCCACGGCGTCTGCCAGCCTCCTTTACTACCCAGAAACGCCTCCATTCATGGCAGATCCAACATGGCGGCTCGCCGTCTTCTTTTCTTTTTCAATGCTTGAACAATAACACAGAAAGACATGAAGTTAATAAATAAGTGACACAATTAGGCCGTGAAAACAATCTATTTACAATCACATGAATTATATTTACAATAATTATAAGAAAAGTATAGATGATTAATAAAAATAAGACTAGATTAAAATAAATAAATAAAAACACACACACATATGCCATATGTAATTATTTGCCCTCCTGTGAAACTGGTATTCTTTTAACAATATTTACCATGTGCAATTTATCAGAACATTTTCAACACATTTCTGATCATAATAGTTTTAATAGCTCATCTCTGATAACTGATTTATTTTATCTTTGTTGTTTTGTATTTGTGTTATTTGTGCTCTGTTTGCAGGGCCGGCGCGTCCATAGAGGCGACCTAGGCGGCCGCCTAGGGCGGCAGTATAGAGAGGGCGGCATCTGCGACACCTCCCTTACCACCTGCGTCCTCAGTTATGTCCGTGACACCTCCCTCACCACCTGCATTCTCAGATATATTCGCGCATAGACGATAGAATAGAGAGGGCGGCATCAGCGTCACCTCCATCAGCACCCGCGTGTCCTCAGTTATATCCGCGCATAGGGCGGCAGAATTGAGGTCCGAGACACCTGCGCGTCCTCAGTTATATCCGCGCATAAGGCGGGAGAATAAAGAGCGCAGTGTCCGCGACACCTCCCTCCCTCAGCACCCGCGCGTCCTCAGTTATATCCACGCATAGGGCGGCAGAATAGAGAGGGCGGTGTCCACCAGTCCGCGACACCTCCCTCCCTCCCTCAGCACCTGCGCGTCCTCAGTTATATCCGCGCATAGAGCTCCGGAAAAGAGGTCCGCGACACCTCACTTCATTTTCATAACCGGTCACTTTCGTTTCACATTGGGGTTGAGGACGGCATGATCGTCCTCTGCCTAGAGCGGCAGTTCAGCTTGCTCCGGCCCTGTCTGTTTGTGTTTTTTGTTAAACCTTTAACCTTAAATAAGATTATCAATGTTAAGCTGCGGTCACACTGGACTTTTCCCCACATAGACTTCCATTCATACGTACGCGAATGCGTCAGACCGGAAACGCAGGGTCATGCGTCAAATTTCGCATCACTTGACTGCGTGAGACCAATGGAGGATCAAAACATGACCTCTCTGGACTGAAATTTAAAACATGGAGCAA
This sequence comes from Danio rerio, assembly GCF_052040795.2. Taxonomy (NCBI): domain Eukaryota; kingdom Metazoa; phylum Chordata; class Actinopteri; order Cypriniformes; family Danionidae; genus Danio; species Danio rerio. The sequence goes on along the minus strand of NC_141040.1, from coordinate 57,725,536 downwards.
TCGCTCGCTTTTTAAAATGTCTAATTAGCTTGTTTAATCCCGCCTCTTTTCGCAGCACCGCACGACAGAATATCGCATGCTCAAACTCTAATGTGACCGCAGCTTTACTCATCTGTGAAGAGCGCAGCGCGCAAGAGCCAATAACAGCCGTTTTTGTTAAGGGTGTGACCAATCAAAGGGGTGTAAGAGACAAGTGTAATTAGACAAGGATCAGAAGCGAGCGGGATATTTATATTTGTTTATATTAATTGCTATAAATGCTCGTGTTGTTTAAAGGTACAGTTTATATTTCTGACTGTCTGTATTAAATGACAAAATTGTATTACAAATAGTATATAAATATAAATATATTCATACATTTTCATACAAGAATTGCTGCTGTGAAGGAAATATAAAACTGTGTATGGAAAGCACCGTCAATGCACCGTGATGCACTGAGATATCGAATTGAACCGAATTGATGGCATGATAATCGTAACCGAACCGAACCATGAGACCAGTGTAGGTTCACAGCTCTATAAATGCAACACACAAATGCTTAGCACAGAAAATAAACTTAATTTATTGCATCTTCTGCAATATGGATTTTGCATCTACTATTATGTCAATAATAATGATTATTTTTTGTAATATTGTGCAGTTTTTGTCTTCTTGGGCCCTTCAGAAGTACAGTTTCAGCAGTTTGAGGTTTCTCCGTGAGCTCTTCCTCTGAATGCTGGAGTTCACATCTATTATTGATCAGTTTCCTCATCTACACTCTGTCCTTCTGACCCACAGCAACTCCAGAGAGTCATGATCAGGCCGGAAAAAAAAACTTTTTTCAACACATTTTAAAGTTATAACGAATTTCCTACAACTCATTCCTTTGGTCTTTGACAAACGAAATTACGAAAATTAAATATGTGGGCTAATGGATGTGTTCAGTTTCCACCGTTTCCTCACTCCACCAAAGTAAAGGAGTAAAGAGTAAAAGTAAAGTAAATGAATGGAGGAGGCTCGTTCTTTATCCTCGCGCTGCAGATGCTCTGTTGTTGTTGTTGTTTTTGTTGTTGTTGTTGTCGTCGTCGGCGTCGCCGTCTTCATCTTTGTCGCCAACGTCGCGCGCGTACTGAAGAGCGGTGTTGTCGCGCGCGTACTGAAGGGCGGTAGAGGGGGGGAGGGGGTTGGGGGGGGTGCCGCAGGGGCACTTTTGATCATTTTGGAAGGGCACTTTCAATTCAAGACTAAAAAGGGCATGTGCACTGCACAGGTTGAGCCCTATCAGGGCTCGAAATTGCGACCATTGCGCCCGAAATTTTATCTATGCGACCTTGAAATATATTTGGGAGCATTTCTGCGAGTGTTTAAAATTGTAGTGTGCGACCAATTTTTACTGCAAAATGTTCAGCACATGCGCGGATTCGGGAGACATTCACGCAGAATGCATCTCTAAGCTTTTTGTCTGCACTTGAAACGCGAAACGCAGCGTATAGGAATGGTTTAAAACAGTCGTCATGTCAACTTGCTGCAGTAAACAAATCCAAGTCCGTAATGCTTGCCCCGCCTTCGCGCTCTTCTTATTAGCCCACCACTGCTCTAGCACTGAATGCGAATGATTGGTTAATATCAGCTGTCAATCACTCAGTGCCTTCTGACTTCGGATGACAGAGAGCTACTACCGCGAAAAATTGTAAAGCGCTGAAGATGAGAATGAAGGTAACATAACATAACTTGACAGATTTTGTTTTAGAAACCATGGCATCTACAGTTGCAAATAATGACACATCTTACTAGTTATACCGTTAACACGTTAATTCAAGCAGTGTGTGCAGGGTCGGTGAGCGCTCCGTGTATGCTTTGGTCACTCAGTTCTGTTATAAAAATCTATTTTCTTGTGATAACGGGATTTTGTTGAGACATATTTTCCTCACGCTTGCATATAACGTTATATATGATTTATTTTTTTTTGCTTGTTAGTTTGATTAGTGTTGATTTCAAATACAATTAATATGTTTGTATAAAACTTGTAGTAATGGTGCTCATAATTGGTGGGTGCGACTAAATTTTGGCTGATGCGCCTAAATTTTTAAAGTTAGGAGCACCGGTGCTACCAAGCAAAAAGGTTAATTTCGAGCCCTGCCTATGTGTGCGCGTGCCTGCCTACTCAGATCAATGCACACACAAGATGCCAGATTGACTATAGGAATAAGCACGCATTAAGACAGGGATTCTCAACCGGCGGGCCGCGGCCCACTTGTGGCCCTCAGTGATTCTGCAGGTGGGCCCATGAAATAAAAAAATTAACTCTCAATATTATGCAATAATTTTTGGATTTCAATATTAATATGGTATATTAAAATAATGGAAGTTATGTTAATGCGCTTTCTCCTGTTCTCTGATTGATTACTTCAAACTCAGAGCAAAAACAGCCTCATGATCGCGTCTGCAACTAGTACATGTCGGTGTGTTTATTCACAAACTATACGTGTGTATTCTTGTGTGAACTATTTAACATATTTGCTTATGAACCACCATTAGATTGTTTCAACAGATTGAGGGTGTTACTGTATTTTACATTTGTCTGTATATTTGCGAATAGGAGATATTTAATAGTAGATATTCAGTCAGTCCAGTTTAAAGCAGAAGCTGGTGTTTTGCAATCTCCCTGTTGACCTGTGGTGCTCTTTAAATCTGTGTATGTTTAAAAATAAATAAATAAATAAATTAATAAATAAATTAATTAATTAATTAATTTATTTATTTATTTATTTATTTATTTATTTATTTATTTATTTATTAATAATAAAAAATTATATATATATATATATATATATATATATACATATATATATATATATATATATATATATATATATATATATATATATACATGCATTGTTTTCTATTATCAGCATTTTATAAAAAAATATAATTTTATTTACATTTAATATATATATATATATATATATATATATATATATATATATATATATATATATATATATATATATATATATATATAAAATGCTGATAATAAAAAATAATGGAAGGCACAGCAAATGTATAATAAATTTATGTTAATAACTAAAGGTTTAAATGGGCATTTCATACAAACATTTTAAAGCAAATGTCAGACAGGTGGGCCTTCAAATATTAATCAGAGAAAGAAGTGGGCCCCGCAGTGAAAAATGTTGAGAACCCCTGCATTAAAAGATTGAACCTAAAGGGGGTCACACACCAGATGCGCTGCTCGGGGACGTGCCAGCCACGTAGCGCCATGCATTTCAGAATTTTAAGCATAGGTTTCTATTAGGGTACACACACCGGCGCCTCAAGTCGGGGGCTGTCCGGGGCGCCCAGCCATGACTCAGGACACTGTTCATATATCTGCCGCGCCACAGAGCACCATCTCAACAGTTTCATTGTAAATAACATTCGAATGTGCGCGTCTAGTGTGCGATACTTTTAACTGTCATGTGCATGCCCTGTCGTGGTGCTGGGAGGCGCATCCGGTGTGTGACGCTCTTTACACTATAAACTGATCAGCTATTTGTTTACGTTTGTAATATTTTGAATTGTTTTTAAAACAAAAACCACCTTGTGTATTTTTAAAACTCTGAATCTGCATCTCATTGTTCTCCAGAGGTCACATTTTCAGCTGCGTCCGCAAAACATTGAGAGCCTTTATGACTAAAATTAAAGTTTTTCTGCTGAAGCAACCAGGGGTGCTGGAATATAATTGGCTGAACTGGCAGTGGGTGGAGTTACAGATCAAAATAAAGACCGCCGTTCTGCCACGTAACTCACATTATCAAGGCAGAATATCTGACGACGTCAGCGTTCTACACAAGAATGTTCATGCTTATATCTCCACACGTATTATGATCTCTTCATGCTTTAGAAGAGTCAAACACTGACATATCTTTAAATCACCGGGTTTGTTGAAGTGTGAGCTCGGCGTTTTTCCTGGCTGTAGTCGAGCTTGTGGAAGTAAAGTTGTGCTTCCAGATGTGTCCAGTCTCTGGAGGACAGCGGATCTCCAACATCCCGTTTTCTGTCAAGCTTCTGTCTATATTTAAACTGACGGGGGATCTGGCGGCGCGCGGTGTGAAAACACTCCAGCTCAGGGCTGTCAGTGATCGCTGGGCTCTCAGAGCTGTTTTATCATCGCCTGACGCTCTCGTCTTTTAAATTATCCATGTGTTATAGTGATTAAAACGCTGTGTTTTATAGAAATCTGATGCTGCATACTTAGACTGCTTTCTCAAACTGTGCATCTTTTTTGTGTGAAGTAGAAGTACTTTTGAGTAGGGCTGCACAACACATGGTGTCAGCATTAACATCACAATGTGTGTGTCTGCAATAGTCACATCGCAGGATGTGCAATGCTGAGTTGCGATTGTAAGTTGATCTGCACAACCATTGAGAATAGCTGAGATTTGTGAGATTTGTTTATAACTATAACAGGGTCGATCTTTATCATTTGCATGTGTTGTAAAGGCTTTTCAAGAGAGTTTAAAACATTCCGACTCAAAACATTTGTAACTTTAATGAAGAATAAAAACTGAATTATTAATACAATGATGACTATTGTCATGATCACCAGCGATCAAACCACCAGAGGTTGCTGGTAAACACTCACACACACACACACAGGACTACAAATCTGCTCATTAATGGACTACATATTCAGTCATGCCACACACACACACACCTGCTCTAAGTCTCCACTGATTAGACTCCCACAGCTGATCCTGCTTCTAGACTGATTACAGCACTATATGAACAGCACAGAAACACTCACTGTTGCTGAGTCTTGTTTACTGTTAAGTGACATTGAAACGCGTTCTCCTAGTCTTGTTTTCCTGTGTGTTGATCTTAGCCTTATTTATCCAGTTCTTCTGTTTAGCCGCCTGCCTTCTGACCTCTCGCCTGTTATATTCGACTATGATTCTGGATTTGCCTTTATACATCTGATTGCACCTGTGTTGACCACTGCTTGCCTGACAATTCTAATAAACCTGCACATGGATCCAAACTCCAGTTGTTTGTGTCATACCCCGAGGTTACAACTATACATTTACATTTCTGTACCTGAATTGAGCTGCTTGACTCTTCAGAAATGATAAAGCACTGTCTATTTGTCTATTTTCTTTGCTCTGTTGTAATTATTCTTGCTTGCAATTAGGGATGCACTGATACCGTTTTATTGTGAACCGATCTATTCCTGATACCAGGGCTGGAGTGGGACTCTTTTTCAGCCCTGGAGTTTCAAGCCTCAGACCGGCCCACCTCAGTTCACCACTGACTATATTAAAATAAGGTCATTTCCAATTCAGTTTCTAATTACACTATCACGTGTTTTTTTGAGAAAACAGCACTTTTAGAACTTCAAATGTTCAACAACCCTTACAGTATTATGTCTTAACAATAAAAATGAAAAAAAATAAAAAATTGTTACTCAGACGAGGACCGAATCCAGGTTGGCCACGTCATAATCTAACGTACTAACCACTGTACCACAACGGCTGCGCGGTGAATGGCGACTTATCTGGTTATATCATCATTAACTTGCATCCTGCTCACGAGGCTACGTGAAAATAGATAAAAAGAGCAGAGCTGCGGTAAAATAATGAATAAGAAGGCTGTGGTCAAGTAAATAAATAAATAATTTTTAAAAAGTGTGACTGCTGAGAGCAACCGATTCTGGAACTAGGGACACCGGCCTTCACGGCCAAAAAACGGACCGGCCCACCGGGAATTCTCCCGGTCCTCCCGATTAGCCAATCCGGGCCTGCCTGATACCAAAATTCGTACTGTATCGACTGATACAGATCCATACTGTGCCTTGCTTTTTAAAGCATAACACAGTTTCTATAGTTCTGGTGCTAAACTCAAATAATATATCTTCTTTAGTGAAAATTACACACCTACAGGCCTACTGTATGTAAAAGACACACAATCTAACTAAAACCATGTTCAACATGCTTGCTGTACACTCGGCTACATTATTTGAGCATTCATTATGACATTGATCTGATGTGCTCCAGCTTGTTTCCTTTTTTATATTAAGATTTTATTTTTTTGAAATCTGTAATAGGCTACCACTATTGATACTAATCGTTGGTAAAAGGCAGCATGATCATTCGTTCATTTTCTTGTCGGCTTAGTCCCTTTATTAATCCGGGGTCGCCACAGCGGAATGAACCACCAACTTATCCAGCAAGTTTTTACACAGCGGATGCCCTTCCAGCCGCAACCCATCTCTGGGAAACATCTACACACACACACACACACACACACACACACACACACACATAACATACAATTTAGCCTACCCAATTCACCTGTACCGCATCTCTTTGAACTGTGGGGGAAACCGGAGCACCCGGAGGAAACCCACGCGAATGCAGGGAGGACATGCAAACTCCACACAGAAACGCCAACTGATCCGAGGATCGAACCAACGACTCAGTGATCTTCTTGCTGTGAGGCGACAGCACTACCTACTGTGCCACTGCTTCGCCCCCGTCAGTTTCACTTTTATTAATTTAATCAACTACTTTGACCACAATGAGTCAGGCTTTACAAACTATTCACAGCACTGAAACTATTCCCCTCGAAGGAATAAACTCAGTCGGAAGGATGAGAGAATAATTTTATGGAGCGACGAATGTCACGTCTGCGCAGCTGGTGCAGGAATGAAGCGCTTGATCCTGATGTAGAGATCTGCGTGGGACGAAATTTTGAATCCCGCTCCCGCCCGCACCCGCCAGGTTTTAGCCCGAACCCGATCGCTCCCGCTTATATTAAGCACTTGTTGTCCCGCTGCCCGGCCCGCCCCGTTTTCTACCTGCCGCGCCCGATCCCGCTTAAGAGCGGGGGGAGAACAAAACCGAAAACCACCCAGCTATACAGTACAGACAGCCTATAACAAGCTGTCTGTATAAACACACACACGCACAGCACCAAGCACACACACACACAGACAAAGCTCTCTCTCTCTCATTCGCACGTGTGCACACATACACACACACACACAGCAACAAACAAGCTAAACAAAGCATCGCGCAATTTCATTTACACACACACATACGCATGCTCACTCGGGAGTCAGGAACGATATTGCTAGACAGCCCGCTCCCGTCCCAAGCTAAACCCGTTACCGACCGCTCCCGCAATTTATTCAGAAATTTATACCCGCGCCGCAGAAATCTGGTCGGGTCGGGGGATGGCAGACCTCTAGCTTAAAGCATCGGAGACACATCGCGCAGCCCTCTAGTATGCGGACACTTCCAAAACAGCAGCTCAAAGGGAAGAAATCAGTGCGTTGAGGATCTGTCCAATATATTATTGAGTCTTTTCTCATTTAAAGTTTCAGGCAGGCCTACTTTGTGTGTGAAGAGCAGGTAATAACATACCTGTCAACCCTCCCATTTTTCCCGGGATTCTGCCATATTTTACAGTTCTATCCCGCTATCATCCCGTACATGTATTTTCCTGTATTTCTACCAGATTTTCAGTCTTTCTCTGAACAGTCGAGCCTCCCTTTATGCAGCCGATACCGCCGAACCATTAGGGGTCGCCCCTTGCTCTTAAACGCGAGTCTGTTCTGTGCTTTCACTTTGTTTAGGAATGAAAACAAGAAAACATTTATATATATATATATATATAAATATTTAAAACGGCGCGATTACATTTCCTTTAGATTACAGGTGCCGTCGCCCATCCTATACAATCCTCAAAACAGTCATATAATGGTGCATGTCTGTCAGCTGACGCGCTCCATAGAGATAAACAGAAGCTGTTTCCCAAACGGATTCTGTACACGTGATTTGAAGCGGAGAGAAAGTCTGGCTTTTGGGTGCGTCTTTAAACATACATACACACATAATTAAGAATAATAACATATAAGGATGTCGATATTGGTGTTTTTTTTTCCCAAACACAACTAATTTCATCTTAAATGAGCATAAAAAGTATGGAAAGCAGTCGAATGCCTTCATTATAACATTAAATGTGTGTATTTTTAAAGTGACACCTCTTATTTAATGTAATAAAAAATCTAAATAAATGAGAGACTCATTCGTTGCTCTTTAATCAGAGTGTGTAAGTTATACAGTGGAGAAACGGCTAATGAGGTTGATAGCGTAATTCTGTTTAATTGTAATAGCTTTTCATTTTAATAAGCTGAACTGTTTGCTGTATGTCACACAACTAGGGTTGTAACGGTATGAATTTTTTACGGTATGATAATCGTCTAAAACAATACCACGGTTTGACGGTTTCGCGGTATACGGTATGTTACAAATGTTACAAAATAATAGAACAGTGAAGCAAATTTGACTTTTTCCAAATAATATATTTTTAGTTACTATAAACAACACCACTTACAATGAACAAATAAAAATAAGAAAATAATAAATAATGTGTCAAAGTCCAAATAAAGTCCAAATAAACATGGTGCAAATCCTCAGTAAAAAATAGATATAAATATTTACTATACTATAAATAGTTACATAACGAAACTAGATTCAATATGGAACATCCTTAGGTTTTATGTGCCAGCATGGATATGGTTGTCTGTGGATATGGATTTGGATGTGGTTGTCTGCAATGCAGACAAACAGCTGCACCTTCATTTGCGTCTTTTGAAAACAGCAAGAGCAGCAGTTGGTCTTTGCTGTGTCACTGTTTTGTCATGTTTCTGTGCTGCTGTGCATGCAAAAGTACTTAGTATGAGAATTATTTCATGCAAAACTTTTTTTTGCGTTTTATTTAGCCGTGCATTAATGTATGCCTATCTCTTATTCCGTGTTGTTCAAAAAGCTCAGTGTTGGTCCACAAACAAAAGTGAAACCTATGCTTATTGGTTGTGATATAGCGAGTTTGAACCAATCTGGGCATGGAGGAGGGACAATGCATCAATGTATCATGTCTGGTTTGTCCGGAGACACAGTGACGAGCGTTTCTTTGTCAAATCAGCGTGGTCAAATTTTGATGACGTAACCGCACTGATTCCGGAACCTCTGAAAGTCCGCGAATGTTATGTGATACAGCACTGGAAAGCTGAGATTCTCTTCTTTATGCCAATCTTTGAATTGTATGAATCGGATCAGCGGATCAAAAGTTATTAAACATTTAAGAGCAATACTTATTTTTAGCCGCGGACGGCTGTCTCGGTCTTTAAGGGTTAAAACCGTTGATAAGCAATTGTTCATGGTATGATAATCGTGCACGTTCAAATCGTGGTAGACCGTCATACCGGTATATTGTTACAACCCTACACACAACCAGTGATCACTTTCCAGAGATCGCTGGTTCTCAGACGAACTCTCAGGACTACATTTCCGCATTCCCCAGGACTACACATTCATACATGCACTGCTCCCAGACACGCACGCCTGCTCAATCATCTATCCTGATTGCAATCACCGCCAGCTAAACCTTGTCACAGACTGATATCACCCCATTCATAAGCCACTCATTCACGCTTCCAGGTGCCGAGTCTTGTTTTCCCAGTGTGACATGTCTTGTTTCTCCGTGTCTAGACCCTAGCCTTGTATCCTAGTTATCCTGTTTAGCCGCCTGCCTTTCGACCTTTTGCCTGTTTATATCAACTACGATTCTGGACTGTCTATACATACCCGTTTGCACCTGATGACCACTGCTTGCCTGACATTGAATAAACCTGTTGTCCTCTGCCACTCCACCCAGTCGTAACAATGTATTTGCTGCTAATGTACACTATTCATTTTTCTTTTGTTAATACTAATTTTAAAACATATTGCTTACCATTTAACTGTTTATTTACAATAAAACTGCTCCAAATTAACATATTTCCTGCTAGAAGCAGGAAACTCAGGTAGGTCTCGAGAACTCCCCTGCTTGTCGCCGTGTAAGAAGTGTAAATAACGATTATCTTGGGTGATAATTTGGTTTAGATGATTGGCTATGGTGTTTTTGGATGGTGGGAGTAAACCGGGGAACCTGGGGGAAACCCACGTGAACATGGGGAGAACATAGAAACTCCGCACAGAAACAGCCAGATAGGAGGTTGGAGCAATGGTGTTGTTGCTGTGAGTCGACAGTGTCTTCTCCATACATCATCCACATTTGTGTGTGTGTGTGTGTGAGTTTGTCAAAGTGTGTGTTGTGTTTATGTGTGTGTGAGTGTGTCAATGTGTGTTTTTTCTGATCGTAGCAGTGTGTGCGTGCGTGTGTGTGTGTGTGTGTGTGTGTGTGTGTATGAGAGTTTTTGAGTGTGTCAAAGTGTGTGTATTTTGTTGTGTAAGAGCGTGTCAGCATGTGTATGTCTGCATGTGTGTTCTAGTGTGCTCATGTGTGTTTGTACGCATTTCTGTGTGTGCCAGTGTGTGCATGTGTGTGTATAGTGCATTGATGTCCAGTGTGGCCTGTACAGAGGGAGATAAGAGCAGTGCACTCTGGGATGTCATCAGTCTCTGCTCCTCATTTATTCATGCAGGTTCAGTCACTCGACACACGAGTGTGAAGGTCACAGCGCACACACACACAAATGTACAAATCGTGTGTAGCGACAGACTCTGAATTACTGTAATGGCAATATCTGATCTTAATTTTCATTCATTTGGGGGTCGTCACAGCAACCAGCATATGTTTTACACAGAGGATGCCCTTTCAGCTGCAAATTATCACTGGGAAACACCCATACACACTCATTCACACTCATACACTGCTTTCAATTTAGTTCAATTCCCCTATAGTGCATGTGTTTGGACTATGGAGGAAACCGGAGCACCTGAAGGAAACCCACACCAACACGGGGAGAACATGCAAACTCCACACAGAAACACCAACTGACCCAGCCAGGACTCGAACTAGCAACCTGAACCTTTGTTAACAAGTTAACTCCCTTTCTGTTGCTACATAAGTAACTATGCTTGTCATTTATCCTACATTTTTATGTCAGATTAAACATCTACAATGCAATGCAATGGCGACATGGTGGCTCAGTGGTTAGCACTGTGGTCTCACAGCAAGAAGGTCACTGGTTCGAGTCCTGGTTGTCCAAACACATGCGCTATAAGGGGTATTGATGAACTAAACTATCTGTAGTGTGTGTGTGTGAAAGAGTGTGTATGGGTGTTTCCCAGTACTGGGTTGTGGATGGAAGGGCATCCCCTGTGTAAAACATACGCTGGATAGGTTGGCGGTTCATTCTTCTGTGGCGACCCCTGATTAATAAAGGGACTAAGTAAGCAGAAGGAAAATAAATGAGTGAATGAATGAATACAATGCAACAAATTAGCACACAAAAATGCTTGTAAACACACACACACACACACACACACAAATTTTACATGCACATAGATACACATACACTGTTGAACACAGAAGAAAATATAAACCTGTAACCATTGACTTCCATAGTATTTGTTTTTCCTATTATGGAAGTCAATGGTTACAGGTTTAAATTTTCTTCTATTATGTAAGTCAATGGTTACAGGTTTAAATTTTCTTCTATTATGGAAGTCAATGGTTACAGGTTTAAATTTTCTTCTATTATGGAAGTCAATGGTTACAGGTTTATATTTTCTTCTATTATGGAAGTCAATGGTTACAGGTTTATATTTTCTTCTATTATGGAAGTCAATGGTTACAGGTTTATATTTTCTTCTATTATGGAAGTCAATGGTTACAGGTTTAAATTTTCTTCTATTATGTAAGTCAATGGTTACAGGTTTAAATTTTCTTCTATTATGGAAGTCAATGGTTACAGGTTTAAATTTTCTTCTATTATGGAAGTCAATGGTTACAGGTTTATATTTTCTTCTATTATGGAAGTCAATGGTTACAGGTTTATATTTTCTTCTATTATGGAAGTCAATGGTTACAGGTTTATATTTTCTTCTATTATGGAAGTCAATGGTTACAGGTTTATATTTTCTTCTATTATGGAAGTCAATGGTTACAGGTTTATTTTTTCTTCTATTATGGAAGTCAATGGTTACAGGTTTATATTTTCTTCTATTATGGAAGTCAATGGTTACAGGTTTATATTTTCTTCTATTATGGAAGTCAATGGTTACAGGTTTATATTTTCTTCTATTATGGAAGTCAATGGTTACAGGTTTATATTTTCTTCTATTATGGAAGTCAATGGTTACAGGTTTATATTTTCTTCTATTTTTGGAAGTCAATAGTTACAGGTTTATATTTTCTTCTATTATGGAAGTCAATGGTTACAGGTTTATATTTTCTTCTATTATGGAAGTCAATGGTTACAGGTTTATATTTTCTTCTATTATGGAAGTCAATAGTTACAGGTTTATATTTTCTTCTATTATGGAAGTCAATGGTTACAGGTTTATATTTTCTTCTATTATGGAAGTCAATGGTTACAGGTTTATATTTTCTTCTATTATGGAAGTCAATGGTTACAGGTTTATATTTTCTTCTATTATGGAAGTCAATGGTTACAGGTTTATATTTTCTTCTATTATGGAAGTCAATGGTTACAGGTTTATATTTTCTTCTATTATGGAAGTCAATGGTTACAGGTTTATATTTTCTTCTATTATGGAAGTCAATGGTTACAGGTTTATATTTTCTTCTATTATGGAAGTCAATGGTTACAGGTTTATATTTTCTTCTATTATGGAAGTCAATGGTTACAGGTTTATATTTTCTTCTATTATGGAAGTCAATGGTTACAGGTTTATATTTTCTTCTATTATGGAATTCAATGGTTACAGGTTTATATTTTCTTCTATTATGGAAGTCAATGGTTACAGGTTTATATTTTCTTCTATTATGGAAGTCAATGGTTACAGGTTTATATTTTCTTCTATTATGGAAGTCAATGGTTACAGGTTTATATTTTCTTCTATTATGGAAGTCAATGGTTACAGGTTTATATTTTCTTCTATTATGGAAGTCAATGGTTACAGGTTTATATTTTCTTCTATTATGGAAGTCAATAGTTACAGGTTTATATTTTCTTCTATTATGGAAGTCAATGGTTACAGGTTTATATTTTCTTCTATTATGGAAGTCAATGGTTACAGGTTTCTAACATTCTTCAAAATATCTTCTTTTTTTGTTCAACATTTTAAAGAAACTAATAAAGTTTTTTTAACCACTTGAGGTATAGTTAATACTGAGTACATCTTTTGTCCCAATTTTGGGGTGGACTGACCCTTTAACAGGTCTTTTTAGCAGTTGTTGTGACGTCTACGTCTTTAAGAAACGCTGAAAACACTCCAGTTTTATATTTTGTGAAGCTAAAAACTCTGCAGTATCACATTCTGTGGAGCTGAAAGTGTTCCAGTGTCCTCATGTGTGGGTGTCAGTGTGATTTGATTTGCGCTAAACCAACACCGCTGCTTTGCATAAAGACGGAGGCCAATCACAGTAAGCGGAGCCCTTCTGCGGCAGCCAGTCAGAGAGCGGCCAGCTCAGCTTGAGCCAATCAGAGCGCAGGAGGCCTGCAGATGTGATCGGCCCAACAGCTGCTTTCCATTAAGAGTCTCCTGAGATTCTCAGATGGAAACAAAAGAGCCAGACGAGCTTTTCTGGAGCACACACACACGCACACACTGCTCTGATCTAGTCTATGGCAGCGTTGTGTTCAGCAGTGCTTCTGTAATATACAGTATGTGCTGCGGTCATCATTTTCACTCTTTGTGTAAATGCATGAATTGATTTGATATGTGCATTAAATGCAGCATTCATCACCCTGGATGAAAGCCAGATGTAAATGCACTGCATGGCAGACTGTATCCCAGAATGCAATGCATTTCAGTGTTCAGAGTTTAATGTGTGTGATGGAGGAAGCAGGCGTGAGATCTGCCACAAATACTCTTTTTTGACCCAACGTTCAGCTTGACAGAACATAAGACGACTTCTGCAAAAGGCATTTCTGAGATCATTTAAATAAGCATTCGCGCAAACTGAAGTATAATATTTAACTAATATTAATAATGTACTTGCCGGCCACTTTATTAGGTACACCTGTCCAACTGCTCAATAATGCAGATTTCTAATCAGTCAATCGCATGGCAGCAACTCAATGCATTTAGGCATGTAGACATGGTCGAGACGATCTGCTGCAGTTCAAACAGAGCATCAGAATGGGGAAGAAAGGGGATTTAAGAGACTTTAAACGTGGCATGGTTGTTGCTGCCAGACGGGCTGCTCTGAGTATTTCAGAAACTGCTGATCTACTGGGATTTTCACGCACAACCATCTCTAGGGTTTACAGAGAATGGTCTGACAAAGAGGAAATATCCAGTGAGCGGCAGTTCTGTGGGCGCAAATGCCTTGTTGATTCCAGAGGAAAATAGCCAGACTGGTTCCAGCTGATAGAAAGGCAACAGTAACTCAAATAAGCTCTCGTTACAACCGAGGTCTGCAGAAGAGCATCTCTGAACACACAACACGGCCAACCTTGAGGCGGATGGGCTACAGCAGCAGAAGAGCACACCGGGTGCCGCTCCTGTCAGCTAAGAACAGGAAACTGAGGCTACAATTCACACAGACTCACCAAAACTGGACAATAGAAGATTGGAGAAACGTTGCCTGCTCTGATGAGTCTCCATTTCTGCTCACACATTCGGATGCTCGGGTCAGAATTTGGCCTCAACATCATGAAAGCATGGATCATCCTGCCTTGTATCAGCGGTTCAGGCTGGTGGTGGTGGTGTAATGGTGTGGGGGAGATTTTCTTGGCACACTTTGGGCTCATTAGTACCAACTGAGCATGGTGTCAACACCACAGCCTACCTGAGTATTGCTGCTGACCATGTCCATCCCTTCATGAGCACAGTGTCTCCATCTTCTGATGGCTACTTCCAGCAGGATAACGCAGCATGTCATGAAGCGTGAATCATCTCAGACTGGTTTCTTGAACATGACAATGAGTTCACTGTACTCAAATGGCCTCCACAGTCCCCAGAGCTCAATCCAATAGAGCAAATTTGCGATGTGGTGAAACGGGAGATTGGCATCATGGATGAATCCATGCCACGAAGGATTAAGGAAGTTCTGAAGGCAAAAGGGGTCCAACCTGGTACTAGTAAGGTGTACCTATTAAAGTGGCCAGGCAGTGTATATGTAATGTAATGTAATGTATATAATTTATAATATAATATTAATTAAATTTATAGTAAAAAAAGATACAAAATAATAGTAATATGGTGCTTTTAAAAAAAATCATATTTTACTCTATGATATATGTTTATATTAAGACAATGACGAGGTTAATATTAATCTAATAAATATATTATGCCAAAATCACAAAATATTATCTAAGGTAAATCTAATATAATCTTATAAATATATCTGTGTCAGTTTATATGCGTGTTTATGAGTGTGTGCTTGTGTGTGTTTTTCTTGAGGAAAAGAGTAGGCTGTGTTAGTGGACACAGTGAAGCTTATATGTCTGTTCACACACGATGAACAGTGATGTTGTTGTGAATGAATGAATGTAGAAGTGTGTGTGTTAATGTGATTATTTCTGCTCGAGCGCATCCAGCAGCTGCACAACACTGATCCTCACAGCTGCACGTCTGTCTTTCTGTCGCGCTTTCACACATACTGTACAGACTTTTCTGGAAAACTACCGGTAAATTACCATGAAGAGCTCATGTGTGAAAATGACTTCAGGCAGTTTTTTTTTCCGTAATGAGAAAGTGTAACAAGAGTGATGGGGTCAAAAGGTCACATGAGGTCACACAGGGGTCAAAATGAGAACTCTGTTGCCATGTAATGTATTATATTTGAATTTGAATGTACTTCCCAACTGTCAAAATGAGTTCCGCCAATGTTCCGGAATGAGAAATTGCAACATTGTAACAAATCGTAGCATCAGCAGTAAATTGCTGTAATTTTGCTGTGTGTGAATTTAACGGTGAAGTAGTTCTGTAATGTTACAGCAATTTACCAGTTTTACTGTGTGATCATTTGTTTCTGTGATATCAGACGTGTCTCTCTGTGTTTCTCAGGTGTGTTTATGCTGGTGAGCGTTCAGGATTCTGCTTAAATTGAAATGAAAAAAAATTAAATATAAAAAATAAAGCTTATTGTGAACATAAATAAATTCAATAATCATTCATTTTCTTGTCGGCTTAGTCCCTTTATTAATCCGGGGTCACCACAGCGGAATGAACCGCCAACTTATCCAGCAAGTTTTTACGCAGCAGATGCCCTTCCAGCCGCAACCCATCTCTGGGAAACATCCACACACACACACTCATACACTACAGACAATTTAGCCCACCTAATTCAACTGTACCGCATGTCTTTGGACTGTGGGGGAAACCGGAGCACCCGGAGGAAACCTACGCGAAGGCAGGGAGAACATGCAAACTCCACACAGAAAAGCCAACTGAGCCGAGGCTCAAACCAGCGACCTTCTTGCTGTGAGGCAACAGCACTACCTACTGCACCACTGCCTCGCCAATTCAATAATCATATAAAATGAATACTACAGCAGACCTAAACTGGCATGAAAATGATTGAACATCAAAACCATGAATAAATAATATTTTCATTAAGTACCCTCTGATATGAAGTGTTATTTTAACAATACAGATGTCTCAGTCACACTTTAGCGGTTAAATATCAGCATTTATATAAGACACTTAAAACATCTCAAAATTGCATATATTTATTAAGTTAAAATAGGTCACAGGGTCACACAGGGTTAAAACGAGAACACTTCGGCTGCGTCTGAAATAGTCTACTACTCAAGCAGGCACTACTCTTAAATTTGAATGTACTAAACAACCCATAGAAAAGTGTGCTCTATGTAGTATGAATGGAATTGGAACTTACTACATCCGCTGTTTGTCATGATCACATGACCTACCCGCATCGCTTCACTCCCATTCATGAATAGACGTAGCGCCCATTGGATGCGCACTACAGAGTCGCCCCAAAAGTAGTAGGTCATCCGGGGGTACTTCTTGCATACTGTTTTTACACATTCTATGAATTCAGACATACTACTCGGCTCATATACTGTTCTACAGGGTAATTGGTAAACAGATGAATGGTTGTGGCAGGCAGCAAAACAAACATAAGCATATAAAAACAACGGTCAAAACACAGCTAGAGAATACAGGAAATGCTTTGTAATGCTCACTACTGAGAAAACAAGACACATGGATGTGTGTGAGTGGTGTGTATAGACCTTTTTCTTGGTACGCAAAATTACCCGTTATGCTTTGCGTGTATGCGCAAGGAGAATGCGAAGAACTTCCGGTCGGCAGCTGATGCGTGTAAACGGTCACATTTGGACAGCTTTGAAACGATAGTTTTAATCTATTTTACCTGCTTTTATCCTCTTTGAACTAACACTGTTGTCCATCAGCACCATCTCCTGGGGCCTGTTTCAGTAAGGAGGTTCAAACAAATCGGAGTTTAAACTTGAACTCTGAGTTGATTTACAGAGAGATTAAAAACTCTGAGTTTTCGGTTTCAGAATAGCTGATCTGAGTTAGATCAATCAACTTTGAGTAGACCAACTCAGAGTTAAGCGCGCACACCGTGACTATAAAAAGACATTATCAATGGAGCACAGATATTACGAGTGACTATGGCAACATCTTCAAAAAAAGAGATCAGCATTTCTTTCTCCGGCTGAATTTGATCTGCTCATGCAAAGTTATAGCAAATATGAGCATATATATTTAAAAAGAAGCAGCCATCAGTGAAACAGACAGTTAGCGTGAGAAAACAGCTGCTCAAGTTAATGCGTAATTTTTAATTTAAAGTATTTAAATATAATAAAATAAGTAATGTAATGTGTGACGTTTATAAAATGTTTCTAAACTTTTATACATGTTTAGCAGTTTTAATAGATTTAGCAGTGCACTTGTGTGTCTGCCTTTTTATTGATAGAGGTTGATAGAGTTGATAGAGAGTGATAGAGGTTAATATAACATTTAGAAGGTAAGCAGTGCTAAAAATACTTTTTAGAAAGAATAGTAATCCCATTAATCTAGTAACAGTACATGTCAAAGGTTAAGCTAATTATTTATGAAAAAAGGAAAAGCCATTCTCATACGTGACTTTGTCATGAGTGTGACAAAAATGTAGGCAATATCCATGTTTCCATCCAAATATATAACATAAATTTGTGCAAAACTGGAATAACGCCTAAAAGATGCGAATAAAGCAGCGTTTTCATCCAACAAGTCAAAGAGAACATAATTGTCACTTCCTGATTAACTTGCACCAAATATCAACAGTAAAAACAGAATTTACTGCGGTAGAAGAAACTGCGCCAATTATTTTTTATTTAATAAATGTACTTGCGCCTCAGAAGACAATGCTGACACACAATGATCACCTGGGGGCGTTTGAAGCCATGAGACGCAGAGATCTTGACACGCTCCAGACGCTCTGAGGTAATTAATAATATATAATAATACTGAAACAGGTAAGGCATTTTAGAATGACCAAAACAACATTTAAGATGTTCTACAGTGTGCTCAGTGCTCTGCTGGTTTGTCCATTCACACACATTTTCATCATCATCTCTAACAAACCTTTTTTTAATGCACATACTTTAATTTGTTAAGTGTTTCCTTCGTAGTTCATGCGCATCTTTTCTTATCAAATAAAAGTTTAACCTACTCAGTTATGCACATGTTTTATTATGTGTATTTTCAAAAGTTATGTGAATCATGACGTTTCCATCAATCGTTTTTATGCACATCTCCAAAATGAGCTCTAAAATAGGTGTGTGGAGACGTAAGGCTAAGGCGAGAAATACCGCTTTATCTTTAAAAAAGGGGAGGAGACCGACAGAAACTCAGAGTTTAGAGAATAAAACCTGCTCTGGACCAGGTTAGATTCACAGAGTAAGTTACCACAGTAACTGACTCTGAGTTAAAGTTACCTTTCTTTCAGAAACAGGCTTGACTTACCCTGATTTCTCGAGTTTAACAAACCTGCCATTTTGAAACGGAAAACCCAGAGTTTCTCTCATTTCAGGGTTAAAATACTCTGAGTTTTCACTTAACCTCCTTTCTGAAACAGGCCCATGGACTGATCATTTAAAGAAATGTGATCTAATGTGATGGAAAACAGCTGCTGTGAGGCGTTTTCCCCTCGTTGTCAGACGGCATCTTCTGCAGTTTAAATGAAGCCTCGTCATCGCTAAAGTCAACATTTTCTCTTTATTTCAAATATATAACCAGCCCAAACTAATGTAGTTCACCAAAATGTTTGACACACACACGTAGCCTGTACTGTGCCACTGACACACTGATTTAATAACTGTGACAAAGTGAAAATACAGGCTAGTGTCATTTTAAAATGACAGAAAAACACAAACCGTGGTGAAAACAACACACGAAATAAAACACAAACGGCTCGCGATTAGAATGAACAGCAAATCAGCAGCAGAGAATCAATAACAGACTTTCATTGCTCAATTGTGTAAATTGCACGACTTTCAAACCTGTTAAGTTTCATGCCAGTACTCTGGTTTGCTCTCTCTCTCTGTCTCTCTCTCTCTCTGTGTGCATTGGTGTGTGTGTTAAAGAGCCGCTGAGCTAGCAGCTGACAGGCCGGGAACGCACACACACTGTATTTCTGACGGCAGACACGTGAACTAGGAGAACGTTTTTCTCGTATTTCTGATGCGCTTGAACCACATGTGACAGATTATAACGGCTTTAACAGACACATCTCTAAGTTGTGTGTCACAAAAACACTCTGTTATCCATTAAAAACGTTATTGAAACCCATTTTCGGAGCGCAAGTTACCAGTTGTACACGCTGTAAACGGAAGTTTTTAGCATTCTACCAAAAGACGCTGGTCGCTATGGCGCCCTCCATGCAGCAGCCATGAAAAAGGTCTATATAGTCCAAGTAGTTAGTCCTGATAAGCTTTAGCTGTGTGTAATCAGGAGGTGAATGAAAACAGGTGTGTGACTGAAGGGCATGATGGGAGTTGTAGTTCGGTAGAATGACAGGGAGTGTTCTCCAGCAGCCTGCAAGCGCAACACTACTGGTGACCATAACAGCACTATATAAGGTGGAAATATTCGATTTCCGATGCAGCCTGTAGCTGCGTAATGTACTGTATTTGAATTTGAATGTACTTCCTAACTGTCAAAATGAGTTCCGACAATGTTCCGTAATGAGAAATTGCAACATTGTAACAAATCGTAACGTCAGCAGTGAAGGAATTCTGCCGTGTGTGTGTGTGTGTGTGTGTGTGAACTGCGCATGTGGTTGTTTTGGTTGTTGTGGTAAGCATTATGTCTTTGCTTATATATTATTAAAAGCTGTTTCATCACTCTCTCGATTGCCCAAGAAAAAAAAGTGCCTCCCTAGGGAGAGAAATAATGATGAAGATTTTCATTTACCTGTGAAACTGTTCTGTGATTTGATTGGGTGATGGTTGTCTCATCTGCCGTATCTCTCTGTGTTTGTCAGGTGTGTGCGTCAGCGTTCAGGATGCCGCTGGTCAAGCGCAGTATTGAGCCTCGTCATCTGTGCCACACGGCTCTTCCTCACAGCATTAAGAATGAACTGGAGTGTGTGACCAACATCTCTC